>NC_057399.1:59750882-59956023 GCF_019320065.1 Cervus canadensis | reverse complement strand
AAAAAAAAAAAAAAGACAAACAACAAAGTGATGCAGACAGATATGAAAAGCACTAAAAGAACTTTGATTAGTTGGGATGGTCTCTAAGTCACACTAATGTAAAGCAAAAATATCTCAGGAGCTTAAAGCAACAATATTTTATTTCTGATTCAGGACATGTATTCATCATCCTACCTATGGGTTTTATTTTACCCATCCTCCTTCTGTTCCACAGCCTGATAAAACTCCCACTGTGGGGAACAGCATCCATCACCATAATGAAGGAAAAGAGAGGACCACACCTGCACATTTCACATCCCTTCAGCACACATTCAATGGGCTGCTAAGTCACAGGGGATCAGCTTCTGTGTGTCAAGTCAATGCATTTCTCATTTATGCCCAGTGAGGAGAAATGGAATATTTGAAACAGCCTCCAGGACTACCATCTAAAGGAGCTACTTTCAACTACAGTACTGTCAAATTTAAGGAAAAAAAGAAATATAAATATCTGAAATAACTGCTCTCTTCCTTGTTTTGTTTGTTTGTTCGTTTTGCTCTTGTTTTTGTTTTTGGCCTTGCAGTGCGGCCTGCCAGATCTTAGTTCTCTGACCAGGGACTGAACCTGGGCTCTGACAATAACGTGCCAAGTCCTTAAACACTGGACTGGCAGAGAATTCCCTCCTTCTTGTATTAGTTGCTTATGACAAGATCAAGTTGGAGACAGCCTAGTTTGTTATCTATAGAATAATCTATTGCTCCCAGATCAATTCAAAAGTGATGTTCTTCTATGCCAAACATGTTCTTGTCACTAGGATACATCAGTGAACAAGAGAGGTAGAATTTCTTGCATATTTGAGTCTTACATTTTACTGACAGACAACAGACAACAAATGATACATTATTATCTTATAGTGTGTTTGTGCATTGATTGCTCAGTTGTGTCCAACTCTTTGCAACCCATGGACTGTAGCCTGCCAGGCTCCCCTGTTTATGGGATCTCTCAGGCAAGAATACTGGAGTGGGTAGCCAATCCCTTCTCCAGGGGAATCTTCCCAACCCAGGGATCGAACTTAGGTCTGCTTCATTGCAGGCAGTTTCTTTACCTTCTGAGCCACCCGAGAAGCCCACTGTTTTATAGTAACTAAATTACATTTCACATTATAAATGATATGAAATAAAAGAAAAAGTGAAACAGGACTGAAAGGAAACAGAGAATTTCAAGAGAAAGTGGTTGATTGTAACTTAAGATATGAGAATTAGACATTATCAGGAAGGTAAAATAGGAAAAAAATTTTTTCATTTGTATAAATGAAAAGCATTCTTGATGATACAGATAGCTAGTGCCAAAACTGTAAAGCTGGAGAGGAAAAGGAACATTAAGAAAATATCAAAATGGAAGGGAAAATATATGTGGTTACAGCAGAGTCACAAAAATGGGAAGAAAATAATTATAAAGTCATAGTGATAATGGAGAGGCAGCTCCTGAAGTTACTTTTAGAGTATAAAGAGACGCTGCTGTTTCTTTGGGTAAAGTTTGGAGATAATTCAGGTTTTAGCTGAATTATGGGTGGATAATTGATATGATCTGGCCAAAATTTCAAAGGTCTCTTTGGTGACTTTCAATACATATGTAACAAAAATAAAATAAAAACAACTCTGCTTAAAAAAAAAAAAGGTAACGTTCTCTCTTCCATCCTGTGCAGAGATGTGTGTGCTCGAGAGAAGGACTAGTTTCTCAAAGAGAAATTGTATGTTTTGTCTCCTGATTCATCAGGGCAGAGGGATAGATAAAATAATGGTGAAACAGTGGTGAAACTGTGGTGAAAACAGAGATGGTGTTCTGTTAAATTGGAGAGAATGCTCACTTCAGGCTCAGGGCTAGATGTTTCTTACTATTCTGAAGGCTAGATACACATCTAATGTACTAAGTCAGAGTTTATGGGGTTCCTAGTAGAGTTAAAACATTTGGAACTCACAAATAAGCCTAATCATAGTTGAAGGGTCAAGAAATAGTATGCAGTTTCACTTCTACCACACTTTTGCAGCTTGTGAAACATCAATGACACAGCCACTGCTGCAAGGCATGTAAAAACTACTTCTCTGAAGAAATATGTCCAAATAAGAAAGCCCCTTTATCTTCAGCAGAGCAGGAAGAAACAGGCAGGATGGCAAAGAGCCTACTGAGAAACACAGTGCTCTAGAAGTCAATAACAGAGTGTAACAACATAACCACTTAAATGTTGTTAAAGGAAGAGGAATAGTCAATGAGGGTAGTGGATGTTTCCAAAAAAGAAACAATGCTGATATATCAGCCTTTCAAAGACATACACAAAATAAATGTTTCTTTTTAACTGAAGTCTAGTTAACTTATAAAAATGTACAGATTTCCAGTGATCAGTTCCAAGCTTTGGCAATTGTATACGCCCATGAGGCAATTATCCAAAATAAGATATAGAATATTTCCATCACCATGGAGAGCTCCCTCACCCTTCTTTCCAGTAAACAGTCTTCTCCACCACTCCAAGATAGGGCATGTCCTTGCCCTGTCTGTTGTCTCTGTCTCTGTCTGTCTTTCTCTCTCTGTCTCTCCATTCTTTCTTCCTATCTATCTATTTTCATTAGTCAATGACATTTATTCAAGTTACTGAGAGTATCAGTAGTTTGTTTCTTTTACTACTCAACAGTACTTCATCGTATCATTGTGTCACAGGCTGTTTATCCATTTCATTGTACTGGGCATTTGAGCCGTTTTCAGCTTCTGGATAACATGAATTAGTTGAGATGATAAATTTTGTACAAGACTTTTTGTGCATATGTTTGTGTTTGTTATGTAAAAACACTTTGGAGTGGTAGAATGGATCACAGTGTAGATGTGTTTATACCTTGTAACAAATTTTCCCATTTCTAGAGTTTAATAATAGATTCAATAACTCCACATCAACTTACACATTTTATTTTCATAAAGAGTTTTGTTGAGATAAAGAATAGTAATGAGAATTGAAAAGAAATCTCCTCCAAAGGAGGCCATTTAGTCCCTGTTATAATGAGATAGTATAAAGGATTATTCCATTTAGCTCTCTTCTGAGGACAACAGAGCAGAGTCATCTGGTCTGAAAAAAGGAGGAGAGCTCTGTGAGACAGTGCTTCTTGTACAGCTTGTGAAGATGGAGAAAGAAGGGCTTGATCCTTTCCAAGGTGGACCGCATGACTAAAAATGTGTGAAGGGAAAAAGACAGCTACAAAATCCAACCAATTCCTATAGACTGTGGTTTTGATCAGCCTAGTGAATTCCTGGCACCACCTAAGATGCTCACAGGTTTTTATTTCTTCTCTCTGGTGAAGGGATACACTTTAGTAACTCCAACTTAGCACAGTGCTCCCAGGTCGCTTGGCAGGACTTACTATGCTTGTCATCTGTGCTCTGAAATTTTCTGATCCTGATCAAAAGTGAACTATTTAGCTCTTCTGTCCATGTTTTGATTGGGTTGTTTGGTTGTTTAATTTTTTTAAATATTATATATGTATATATGTCACATGTTTGGAGAAATGCAAGTTAAAATTGCAATGAGATATCACCTCACACCACTCATAATGTCCATCATCAAAAAATCAACAAACAGTAAATGCTGGAGAGAGTGAGGAGGAAAAGAGATCCATCTTACACTGTTGGTAGGAATGTAAATTGGTATAACCACAAGGAAGAACAGTATGGAGGTTCTTAGCAAAATTAAAGCTGCCATATGATCCAGCAATCCAACTCCTGGAAATATATCTAGAGAAAACTCTAATTCATGATATATGTACTACAAAGTTCATGGCAGCACTATTTACAAGAGCCAAAACATAGAAGCAACTTAAATGTCCACTAACAGATGAATGAGTAAATAAGGTATAGTACGTATATACAATGGAATGTTATTCAGTCACTAAAAACATGAGACAATGTCATCTGCAGCAACATCAGTGGACCTGGAGATTTTCATACTAAGTGAAGTAAGAGAAAAGAGAAAGATGAATATAATACAATATTGCTTATATGTGGAATCTAAAAGGAATTATACAAATGCACTTGTTTACACAATAGAAATAGATGCACAGACTTACAAAAGGAATGTATGGTTTACCAAGGGGAGGGATAGAAGGAGACAGGTTGGGAGTTTGGGATTAAGGTACATACTGTGTGTGTTTGTGTGTGTGTGTGCGTCTGTGTGTGTTAGTCGCTCAGCTGTGCCCGACTTTGCTACCCCACGGACTGTAGCCTGCCAGGTTCCTCTGTTAATGGAATTCTCCAGGCAAGAATACTGGAGTGGATAGCCATTTCCTTCTCCAGGCAAGAATACTGGAGTGGATAGCCATTTCCTTTTCCAGGGGATCTTCCTGATGCAGAGATTGAACCCGAGTCTCCCACACTGCAGGGAGATTCTTTACCATCTGAGTCACCGGGGAGCCCCAAGATATACACACTGCTGTATTTAAAATAGATTATCAACAAGGACCCACTGTACAGCACAGGGAACACTGCTCAATACTCTGTAATAACCTAAATGGGAAAATAATTTAGGGAATAATAGATACATGTATGTGTATAAATGAAAAGAAAAGTGAACTATAAGGATCTTTCAGTGGCTTAGAGATTCAAAATCTTCCTAACCTCCACCCAGCAAGGGAGACAGTGGACTCTGAAAGAAGTAGTGGTGGTTTGCAAGGGCCTATTCACACCCCACTGTGGTAAATACTTCACCCTATTACACAGAGCTCTGGTATCTGGCTGGTGTTTCTGGGCCCTATAGGTAAATACACATGCTTTTGAATGAGTCTTATAATGTAGACCTTTAATTACACTGTGATTCTTTTCTCAATTACAATGCAGAACTGAATTATTTGCTCTAGGGAAAACAGCCATTCCTGCTTGCTTACCTACTGATTATACAGAAATAGCCAAAAGCTTTTGATAGCTGGAATATGAATGTATTTTTATAGCCAATTGAGAATGTTTTGTTTAAAAAATCCAGTTATAGTGAGGTAGATGAACCTAGAGCCTGTTATACAGAGTGAATTAAGTCAGAAAGAGGAAAACAAATATTGTGTAGTATATTAACACATATATACTGAATCTAGAAAAATGGTACTGATGAATCTATTTGCAGGGCAAGAATAGAGAGGCAAACACAAAGAACAGACTCTGAACACAGTGGGGGAAGGAGAGGGTGATATGAGTCGACAGAGTAGCACTGACATATATACACAATCATGTGTGAAATAGCTAGTTGGTGGGAAGCTGCTATGTAGCACAGGAAGCTCAGCTCAGTGCTCTGTGAGGGCCTAGAGGGGTGGGAGGGTTGGGAGTAGGGGGAAACTTCAGGAGAGAAGGAACATACATGTGCTTGTGGCCGATTTATGATGTTGTATGGAAGAAGCCAACACAATACTGAAAGCAGTTATCCTGCAATTAAAAATAAAAAAGAATCACCTCCCCCACCCCCGAAGAAAAAGAGTGAAAAAAATCTAGCTAACAGCTGTCTTCTCAGTTATACATTGACAGGGGAATATAGCTAATTTTAAAATTTCGATCAGGAACTGTTCTACTCAACAACTGATTTTTTTAGAGGAAGGTTCTATTCAAACTGAAAATATTTGGTCCATGTCAGGCAAAGTTCCTGATGTTGTAGAAAATAACCTCAGAGCAAGTTAAGGTAACATCTCTTGTGTATACACTAACAAATTAGGTGCCCTAATACCACTTCTGGGCTTTTGCCAAAACAATAATATTCAATGAGGCATCATTATTCACTTATAAGGAGAGGACATTTAACACCAGAGGGATCATTTAACAAGAGGGCACTTTAGCTTTCCAATCTTGCATGTGTGAATGGAGCTGAATGAAAATCAAGAACACTTATTCTGCACAGCAGTCTGCAGTCATGGTTGGTTTTATTTTACAGCCATAAATACGGATCCTGAATTGAAATGGCTCTTATAAACTCATGAATGACTTTCACTTTGACAAATCTAATGGTGATATCTCATCTTATTACCCAGCCTCTCAGTAGCCATATTGGATTTTGTCAACCACGTTTGCAAATCACTCTCCTCCTTGGCCTCCAACTCCCACTCCTGTCCTTTCCCCATGACTTTATCAAGTTCCAAGTCTCAGCCCAAGACATGGAAAACAGAACGAGGGGCAAAGATTATGTGCTTAATGCCTGAAAATGTGCAGGCTATTTTCAAATATCATTGTAAAAATACATATTTTATTGAAGTATAGTTGACTTACAATGCTTCAGCTCCACAGCAAGGTGATTCAGCTACACAAATACACACATATTATTTTTGAAACTATTTTCCATCATAGATTATTACAAGATACTGACTATAGTTCCCTATATAAACAGTAAACCCTTGTAGCTTATTACATATCTATTTTTTAATTAGAATTCTACCATACTATGATACTAAGTTGAACAAGTGGAATCAAAATATCATAATTTTCTTAGTTACACAAAAATTCATGTTTTCTAAAATATAAATACAACATATATGTACATATATGATTATACATCATATGATTATAGTGCCTTATATGCCTAAAATATAAATACATCATATATGTACATATATGATTATACATCATATGATTATAGTGCCTTAATTTTTTATGATCAAAGTGTCATAATTATTTTCTAACTATACAAAAATTCATGTTTTCTAAAATATAAATACATCATATATCTGTAATCGTAAAAACCACAGAAAAGATCTTAATGACCTGATAACCATGATGGTGTGATCACTTACATAGAGCCAGACATCCTGGAGTGAGAAGCATCACTATGAACAAAGCTAGTGGAGGTGATGGAATTCCAGTGAACTATTTCAAATCCTAAAAGATGATGCTGTTAAAAGTGCTGCACTCAATGTCAGCAAATTTGGAAAACATAGTACTAGAAAAGGTCAGTTTTCATTCCAATCCCAAAGAAAGGCAATAGCAAAGAATGTTCAAACTATTGAACAACTGTAGTTATCTCACACGCTAGCAAAGTAATGATCAAAGTTCTCCAAGCCAGGCTTCAAGAGTACATGAAATGAGAACTTCCAGACATTCAAGCTGAATTTAGAAAAGGCCAGTTTAAACCAGAGATCACACTGACAACATCTGTTGGATTATAGAAAAATCAAGAGAGTTCCAGAAAAGCATCTACTTCCACTTCATTGACTATACTAAACCCTCTGACTTTGTAGATTGCAACAAACTGTGGAAAATTCTTTAAGGGATGGTAATACCAGGCCACCTTGCCTGCCTCCTGTGAAACCTGTTTGCAGGTTAGGAAGCAACAGTTATAACTGGACATGGAACAATGGACTGTTTCCAAATTGGGAGAGGAGTATGTCAAGGCTGTATATTGTTACCTGGCTTATTCAACTTATATGCAGAGAACATGATGCAAAATGCCAGAATGGAGGAAGCACAAGCTGAAATGAAGATTGTCTGGAGAAATATCAATAACCTCAGATATGCAGATGATACCACCCTTATGGCAGAAAGAGAAGAAGAACTAAAGAGCCTCTTGATGAAAGTGAAATCAGAGAGTGAAAAATCTTGCTTAAAACTCAACATTCAAAAAACTAAGATCATGGCATCCAGTCCCATAACTTCATGAAAAATTGATGGGGAAACAATGGAAACAGTGACATACTTTATTTTCTTGGGCTCTGAAATAGATGTAGATGGTGAATGCAGCCATGAAATTAAAAGACACTTGCTCCTTGGAAGAAAAGCTATGACAAATCTATTAAAAGCAGAGACATTACTTTGCTGACAAAGGTCCATATTATAGTCAAAGCTATGGCTTTTCCAGTAGTCATGTATGGATGTGAGTGTTGTACTATAAAGAAAGCTGAGCACCAAAGAATTGATGTTTTTAAATTGTGGCATTGGAGAAGATTTTTGAGAGTCCCGTGGACTGCAAGATGATCAAACCAGTCCATCCTTAAGGAAATCTGCCCTGGATATTCATTGGAAGGACTGATGCTAAATCTGAAGCTCCAGTACTTTAGCCACCTGCTGCATAGAACTGAATCATTGGAAAAGGCCCTGATTCTGGGAAAGATTGAAGGCAGGAGGAGAAGGGGATGACAGAGGGTGAGATCGTTGGATGGCATCACCGACTGATGGTCATGAGTTTGAGCAAGCTCCAGGAGCTGGTGATGGACAGTGAAGCCTGGTGTGCTGTAGTCCATGGGGTTGGGTTATGGTAATGTTAATGGTGAACTCCAAGAGTCTTTACCCCAAGGGGTACCTTCCAGTGCCATTGTCCCTGTTGTGAGCCCATGCTGACCTACACATCCATACGAGGCCCTTCAACACTAGGAGGTAATTTTTGTTCAGTCTCCTGTGGGGTCACTGCTCTTCTCCTCTGGGTCTTCATGAGTACAAAATTTTATTTGTGCCCTCCAGGACTAGAATCTCTGTTCCCCTCAGTCCTCTGGAAGGCCTATAATCAAATTCCACTGGACTTCAAGGCCAGATTTCCTGGGGATTCCCAACCCCTTTGTAGGATCCCCCGGTGGGAAGCCTGACATGTGGTTCAGAACCTTTATGATAGTACCAGAAATTCTTTGGCATTTTTCTCTCCAGTCCATGGATCACTCACCCAGGGGATATGGGATTTGATTTTATCTTGGTTGCACCCCTTCTATCATTTCACTCTGGCTTCTTTGTCTTTGGACGTAGGGTATCTCTTTGTGTCGGGTTCCAGCCTCTATTTGCCAATGGTTGTTTAACAGGTAGTTTCAATTTTGGTGCTCTCACAGGAAGAGATGAGGGTACATCCTTCTACTCCCCCATCTTGAACTAGAACAGGCTCCTCAAATATCTTTTGACATTGATCTTTTTCTTTTTTTTTTTGAATTTTTAAAAAATTTATTAGTTTACTTTAATTGGAGGATAATTGTGGTGGTTTTGCCATACATTGAAATGAATCAGTCATGGGTGCACATGTGTCCCCCATCCTGAACCCCTGCCATCTGTCTCCCCACCCCATTCCTCTGGGTTGTCCCAGAGAACCAGCTTTGAGTGCCTTGCTTCATGTGGTGAACTTGACACTCATCATTTATTTCACATATGGTAATATACATGTTTCAATGCTATTGTCTCATATCATCCCACCCTTGCTTTCTCCCTCATAGTCCAAAAGCCTGTTCTTTACATCTATGTCTCTTTTGCTGCCTTACATATAGGGTCATCATTACCATTTATATAAATTCCATATATATTCATTAATATATTGCATTGGTATTTCTTTTTCTGACTTACTTCACTCTGTATAATAGGTTCCAGTTTCATCCACCTCATTAAAACTGACTCAAACATGTTCTTTTTTATAGCTAAGTAATATTCCATTGTGTATATGTACCACAGCTTTCTTATCTATTCATCAGCTGATGAATGTCTAGGTTGCTTTTCCTCAATGTTTATGCCCAGTAGTGGGATTGCTGGGTCATATGAGTTCTATTTCCAATTTTTAAAGAACTTGCCACACTGTTCTTTCTAGTGGTTGCACCAGTTTGCATTACAACCAACAGTGTAAGAGGGTTCCCTTTTTTCCACACCCTCTCCAGCATTTATTGTTTATAGACTTTTTGATGGTGGCCATTCTGACCAGCAAGAGATGATACCACATTGTGGTTTTGATTTGCATTTCTCTAATAATTAGTGATGTTGAGCATATTTTCATGTGTTTCTTAGCGCTCTGCAAGTCTTCTTTGGAGAAATTTCTGTTTAGTTCTTTGGCCTTTTTGATTGGGTTTTTCATTTTACTGGTATTGAGCTTCATGAGCTGCTTGTGTATTTTGGAGATCAATTCTTCATCATTTGCTTCATTTTCTATTATTTTCTCCCATTCTGAAGGCTGCCTTTTCACCTTGCTTATAGTTTCCATTATTGTGCAAAAGCTTTTAAGTTTAATTCAGTCCCATATGTTTATTTTTGTTTTTATTTCCATTACTCTGGGAGGTGGGTCATAGAGGATCTTGCTGTGATATATGTCAGAGAATGTTACGCCTATGTTTTCCTCTAAGGTTTTTATAGTTTCTGGTCTTAAATGTAGATCTTTAATCCATTTTGAATGTATTTTTGTGTATGTTGTTAGACGTGTTCTAGCTTCATTCTTTTACATGTGGTTGACCAGTTTTCCCAGCACCACTTGTTAAAGAGGTTATTTTTTTCTCCGCTGTATATTTTTGCCTCCTTTATCAAAGATAAGATTTCCATAGGTGCGTGGATTTATCTCTGGGGTTTCTATTTTGTTCCATTGATCTATATTTCTGTCTTTGCAGCAGTACCATACTGTTTTGATGACTGTAGCTTTGTAGTACAGTCTGAAGTCAGGAAGGTTGATTCCTTTCAATTCCATTCTTCTTTCTTAAGATTGCTTTGGCTATTGAGCCTTTTTTTTTTTTTTTGGTCTTTCCATACAAACTGTGAAATTATTTGTTCTATTTCTGTGAAAAATACCATTGGTAGCTTGATAGGGATTGTATTGAACATATAGATTGCTTTGGGTAATATACTCATTTTCACTCTATTGATTCTTCCAATGTAGGAACATGGTATATTTCTTCATCTATTTGTATCATTTTTGATTTCTTTCTTCAGCATTTTATAGTTTTATATATATAACTATAAAATGATGAAGAAAAAAATCAAAGATGATATATGTCTTTTTGTTTCTTTAGGTAAATTTATTCCTAAGTATTTTGTTCTTTTCATTGCAACAGTAAATAAGATTGTTTCCTTAATTTCTTTCTGTATTTTCATTGTTAGTGTATAGGAATGCAAGGGATTTCTGTGTATTAATTGTATATCCTGCAACTTTACTATATTCATTTAGTAGCTTCAGTAACTTTCTGGTGGTATTTTCAGGGTTTTCTATATAGAGGATTATGTCATCTGCAAACAGTGAGAGTTTTACTTCTTCTTTTCCTATCTGGAATCCTTTTTATTTGTTTTTCTTCTCTGATTGGTGTTGCTAGGACTTCCAAAACCATGCTGAGTAGCAGTGGTGAGAGTGGGCACTCTTGTCTTGCTCCTGATTTTAGAGGAAATGCTTTCAATTTTTCACCATTAAGGATAATGTTTGCTTTGGGTTTGTCATATATGGCTTTTATTATGTTGAGTTGTGTTCTTCTATGCCTGCTTTCTAGAGAGTTTTTATTATAAATAGGTGTTAAATTTTGTCAAAGGCTTTTGCTGCATTTATTGAGTTAATCATATGTTTTCTGTCTTTCAATTTGTCAACATAGTATATCACATTGATCAATTTGCAAATATGGAAGAATTTTTGCATCCTTGGAATAAAACCCACTTGGTCATGATGTTTGATCTTTTAAATATATTTTTGGATTCTGTTTGCTGGAATTTTGTTGAGGGTTATTGCATCTATGTTCATCAGTGATGTCAGCCTGTAGTTTTCTTTTTCTGTGGCATCTTTGTTTGGTTTTGGTATTAGGCTGATGGTGGCCTTATAGAGTGAGTTTGGGAGTTTACCTTCCACTGTCATTTTGGGTCATCTTTACTATCAGTATTCTGAAATCTTTTTCAGGTAGACTCCCTTCTCCTCCTTTTTTGTTTGGTTTGGTGGGGTTTTATCATGTTCCTTCACCTTCTGAATGTTTCTCTGTCTTTTTGTTTTGTTTAGATTGTTGTATTTGGGGTACCTTCTCTGAAGGCTAGAAGGTCGTGGTCCCTTTTAACTGTGGCATCTGCTCCCTCTGGGTGGGGCTGGACCAGTGGCTTGTCAAGGTTTCCTGGTTGGGGGAGCTTGTGTCTGAGTTCTGTTGAGTGGGGATGGATCTCCTTTCTCTGGAGTGCAGTGAAGTGTCCACTCGTGAGTTTGGGGCATCTAGGGGTTTGGCATGGCTTTAGGCAGCCCATATTTTAATATTCAGGTTTTTGTTCCTTGTTGCTGGAGAATTAGCATGGTGTGTCTTTCACTGGAACTTGTTGCCTCTTTGGTGAAGCTTGATTTCAGTGTAGGTGTGGAGACTTTTGGGTGAGCTCTTCTCTATTAATGTTCCCTTGAGTCAGGAGTTCTCTGATGTTCCAAAGTTCTGGAGTTAAACCTCCAGCCTCTGGGTTTTGGTCCTTCTCTTACAGTAGCCTCAAGACTTCTCCATCCATACAGAACAGAAGATAAAACCCCTAGGTTAATTTTGAAACAGGTCTCCAAAGCCAGGAACACCGAGAGAGATTCACAGAGTTATATATAGAAGAGAAGTGGGAGGTGGGAAATAGAGGTGACCAGGAGGAGAAAAGGGAGAGTCAAAAGGTGAAAGAGCAATCAAGCCAGTAGTCAAATCCCTAAGTGAGAATGGATAATGAAAATGAGATTCTTAAAGGTAAAAAAATTGATAACAAATATAAAAAACAAAGATTAACAATGCAGAATAGAGGTTAGACTCTCAAAAATACAATATGAAAATACAAAACAAAATTGATCACAAAAAATTAAAGATATATATGGAATTTGTTTTTCAAAAATAGTTTCTTTAAAGGTAATAGGCTATAAAAATGAAAGTTAAAGGAGTTAAAAGCAATAATTTTTTTTAAATTAAACATTGATAATAGTAAAAATATATCTAAC
The DNA here is from genome assembly GCF_019320065.1 of Cervus canadensis. NCBI lineage: Eukaryota > Metazoa > Chordata > Mammalia > Artiodactyla > Cervidae > Cervus > Cervus canadensis. The sequence continues at coordinate 59,943,403 of NC_057399.1, read as the reverse complement.
AATTTCTCTCGGGCTGTTGTGGGCAGTGTGGGGTCAGTTCAGTGTCAGATGGTCCCTTGTTCCAGCTGCACTTGTTTTCAAGGTCTATAGTTGCCTCTCAAATGCACAATCTTAGCATTAACTTCAGATTAATTTTTAATCTGTTGCACCTGTCATTCCCAGAGCTGTTCCCCTTTCTTTGTTTATTTTGGCTTCCTCTGCTTGCAAATCTCTTCAGTGTCTAATTTCCACCCTGACACAAGGGGGTGAAGTGGTCACTTATTTAGGCTCACTTGTTCAGCTGTGCTACGGGGAGGGAGGGACACTACAAACAAATACTGCTGGCCTGTGTGGGAAGTGCTTGCGGTGGATGGACCACACTGGGCTTGCCACAGCCCAAGGCTTTGTGTACTTCCTGGGCCCACACTGCTCAGGCTCCAGGACATCCTGCGAGAGCATTGTCCCAAGTGGGCCCTTCACTTCGTGAATTCCCAGGTCTCAGTCACTCAGGTTCTCTGTGCTCCACAAGGGCACAGACGCAGATGGGCTATGCGTTTTGTGCCCTTCCCAGGCCCGAGCCTTCAGGAGACCAGGTGCTTGGTGAGCACACTCTCACGTGGGTCGTGCATCTCATGCACGTCCCCAGTCCCGGCCACCCGGTTTTCTGGGTGTGCCACAAGGGCACAGTCCCAGGTGTGCCGTGTGTCTCCTCTGGGGAGCTGCTCTCAGGCTGTGACACTCCTGGAAGATGTGATCCGTCCAGGATCACAGGAAGACACAGGTTAGCAATCGAGAGCCTGCTAAAGCTTGGTGGAAGATGTGGTCACTGGGGCAAAGACTGCATCAGCCCATTGCCTTCTGGCTCTGGCTGTAGCACACCTGCCTCTCTGCCTCTGGGGAGGGAGAGTCCTAAAAGGCAGCTGGCTTGCTCTCCTTTGGTATTCGCTAGGGCTCAATCCTTTGTTCTGTGAGTGCGCCGGGGGTCACCTTGTGGCATTAGAGCCTTTCAAGGGAAAGGTCTTTTCTTGGGGGTCTCTCTGACAATCCCATGGTTTGGGTTTCTATGTCACATGAACTCCCTCAGATTGTCCTCAGGACATTCAAGCCCAGTCCTTACCCTAAGGACCAGTGTTGCCTCCTGGGGCTCTCTGCCCAGCCCCCACTCACTGGTGGTGGATGCGAAAGTCTGGGCTACTTCCCTGCTGGTAGTTGTAGTTAGGTGCATATTCTGTTTTTTGTTGTTGTTGTTGTTGTTTTTATCCCCCTCCACCCCCCCCCCCTCGCCGGTTATGTTGTCATCTGAGTTTCCATAACTCCCTGCAGACACATCTGTCAGAGGGTTTCCTACTGTGTGGAAACTTCTCCTCCTTCACAACTCCCTCCCCAGAATGAATCTCCATACCTAAGTCTTTTGTCTCTGTTTTCATCTTTTATATTTTGTCCTACTTCCTTTCAAAAAGATTGGGCTGCTTTTCTGGGTGCCTAATGTCCTCTGCCAGCATTCAGAAATTGTTTGTGGAAGTTGCTCAACATTCAAATGATATTTTGATGAATTTGTGGGGGAGAAAGAGGTCTCCCATCCTATTCCTCCACCATCTTGGGACCACCCCAATACTGATTTTAAACATAATTCCACAGTGATAAGAGAACAGACTCTGTATGATTTAAATAACTTTAAACCACACAATTTTGCACCTGCAATTTCTTTTATCCCTGGATATATTCTTGTGTCTCCTAGTTTATAGTCCACAGAAACTTGAATATAATTTGTATCCTGCTGTTGTATGAAAATTGTATAAATCTTAACTATGTTGAATTGGTTCATAGTGCTTTTCAGGTCTACTATATCCTTCTATTTTTCTGTCTATTCATTCTAGATTTTGATATTGACACTCCAACCATAAATCATCATTTATCTACTTAAAAATAATTGTAATATATAGTGGAACTATGTGTAACTTTTTTCCAGTATTTTCCAGGTTTCCTATAAATGTGTTGTCATACTTACATAATTTAAAAAGTAAAAATATTTTTAAAAAAGATTACATGCTAATGTTTTAGTGAATGCATTTTGAGAAAGCAAGACTGAAGGGAATTGAAGGTGAAATTGTGAGAAAGAAAACAAACAAAAGGAGATGAATTACTAAGCTGGATGCAGTTTGTCAAAAAATGAAGACCCTTTATTACTTGTTCCCCTCAGTAAGGACATCACAGAAGAAGCATTTTATCTGATTTAAGTGCATGAAGGAGGAAGAGACAGTAATTTATCTAGAAGTGTATCAGGTATCCTCTCTCTCACTGTGGAAAGTTTGCCCTAAGTGCCATTGCCTTATCTTCCAGCTGCACTTACAGAGGGTGTCACAGAGCCTCCTCTGGGAAGAGCTGGAGAAGACAGAGCTTCCATGAGCCTGGATGCATCTCACATGTACACTGGGGTTGCTCAAGTTCCAAGCTTACCCAGTGTGAAGGGGGCCATGCAGAAGCCAGCACTGACCTCTGAGGAAGGATGGAGGCATGTGTGGTTTGCTGTGGTGGCCATGGTCAGCATTTCTGTTCTTAGCACACAGGCACAGAAAGCAGCCAAGACCAGGGGTGTAGACTGATGAAGGAAGGGCTAAGCAAGCAAGCAAACAATGTATGCACACATATGTACTCATGAACATATATTGTAAATATACATGCATGTAATTATATAAATATATAATATGCATAGTAAATATGCATGCATTATATTGTATGGCACTCCATCTTATCCTATCCTAATTCCTCCAATGGGTTTCTAACTATCACTCTTGCTTTTTTTTCACTAGTAGTACTTGATCTGAGAAAACTTAATAAACAGCTGAGGAAAGAAGAAAAGTGAAAAGCAAGGGAGAAAGGAAAAGATGCCCAACTGAATGCAGAGATATAGAGAATAGCAAGGAGAGATAAGAAGTTCTTAAATGAACAATGCAAAGAAATAGAAGAAAATAATAGAATGGGAAAGACTAGAGATTTCTTCAAGAAAATTGGAGATGCCAAGGAAACATTTCATGCAAAAATTGACACGAAAAAGGACAGAACCAGTAAAGACTTAACAGAAGCATAAGAAATTAAGAAGAGGTGGCAAGAATGTACAGAAAAACTATACAAACAAGGTCTTAATGACCTGGATATTCATGATGGTGTGGTCAGTCACCTAGAGCCCAATGTCTTGGAGTGTGAATTCCAGTGGGCCTTAGGAAGCATTACCAGGAACAAAGACAATGGAGGTGATGAAACTCCAGCTGAGCTATATAAAATCCTAAAAGATGATGCTGTTAAAGTGTTGCATTCAATATGTCAGCAAATTTGGAAAACTTAGCAGTGACCACAGGACTAGAAAATATAAGTTTTCATTTCTATCTCAAAGAAGGACAATGCTAAAGAATATTCAAACTAGTGTACAATTGTGCTAAATTCACATGTTAGCAAGGTAATGCTCAAATCTGTCAAATTAGGCTTTAGCAGTACATGAACTGAGAACTTCCAGAAGTAAAAGCTGGGTTTAGAAAAGTCAGGGGAACCAGAGATCAAATTGCCAAAATTCACTGAATTGTAGAGATAGCAAGGCAGTTCCAGAAAAACATCTACTTCAGCTTCACTGTCTATGCTAAAGCCTTCGACTCTGTATCACAACAAACTGTGAAAGACTCTTAAAGAGATGAAATTACCACATCACCTTACCTGTATTCTGAGAAACCTGTATGTGGGTGAAGAACCAATAGTTATAACTGGACATGGAAGAAGTGATAAGTTCAAAATTGGGGAAGGAGAATGACAAGGCTGTTATGTTGTCATCCTGCTTATTTATTAATAGCTTATATGCAGAGTACATCTCAAGAAATGCTGAGCTGGATGAATCACTGCTGGAATTAAGATTGCTGGGGAAAATATAAACAACCTCAGATATGCAGATGATACCACTCTAATGACAGAAACTAAAGAAGAACTAGAAAGTTACTTGATGAAGGTGAAAGAGGAGAGTGAAAAAGCTGACATGAAACTCGACATTCAGAAAAGTAAGTTCATGGCATCTAGCCCCATCACATCATGGCAAATAGAAGGGGAAATAGTGAAAGCAAAGACAGATTTTCTTTTCTTGGGCTCCAAAATCACTATGGATGGAGTATGCAGCCATGAAACTAAAAGACACTTGCTCCTTGGAAGGATGTTGGCGGTGGTTTAGTCGCTAAGTTGTGTCTGACTCTTGCAACCTCATGGACTGTAACACACCATGGGATTTTCCAGGTAAGAATACTGGAGTGGGTTGCCATTTCCTTTTCCAAGGGATCTTCCTGACCCAAGGATCAAATCCTGGTCTCCTGCATTGCAAACAGACTCTTTACCAACTGAGCTACATAGCTATACCGAACCTAGATAGAATATTAAAAAGCAGAGACATCACTTTGCCAACAAAGGTCTGCATAGTTAAAGGTATGGGTTTTCCAGAGTCATGTATGGATGTGAGAGCTGGACCATAAAGTAGGCTGAACACTGAAGAGTTGATGCTTTCTAATTGTAGTGCTGGAGAAGACTCTTGGGAGTCTCTTGGACAGCAATGAGATCAAACCAGTCAATCCTAAAGGAAACCAACTCTTGAATATTCATTGGAAGGACTGTTGCTCAAGCTGAAGCTCCAATACTTTGGCCACCTGATGTGAAGAATTGACTCACTGGAGAAGACCCTTATGCTGAGAAAGATTGAAAACAAAAAGAGATGATGGCAGCAGCAGCAGAGATAGTTATATACCAACTCTGTTGGTGTTGCATCACCAACTCTGTGGACATGCATTTGAACAAACTCTGGGAAACAGTGAAGGCAAAGAAAGGCTGACATGCTACAGTCCATGGAGTTGCAGAGTCTGACTCTACTGAATGACTGAATAACAACAAAAATATTTTGCTGCTGTTATCTTGAACTCACATCAAAGTGGCTTTGATTCAGTATATTTTTATTCTCACTATTTCAAGTTGAATATCAAGACATGAATATAGAGTAACATTATTGGCAAACTTTAAATTACACTAATGACAAGATTTTCTTCATAAAGACTGGGAATTAACTTCATGAGTCTACAATATTAAATCAAATTAATTTCCCTTAATAAAGTAGGTTTTTAAATTTAGGCAACTCTTCTTATTTAAGCAGAAGCAGACGTAATTACTGCCTTATAATTGGGACTCACTTTATTACCAAAACTTAAATACCTGTTTAAATGTGTTCTTATTTATGTATGTTAAACAAATAATGGAACTAGCTGTCTCATACCAAACACTAAATATTTTAAATAAATCCACAAGCATCCCAGTCAACAAAAATATTTTTTTGGCTATAGATTTAGCATTGAAATGAGTTATGAACATTTTAAAGTAAGCAGGAGAAACTTCATTTTTTATAACAGTGTTTCAGCTTTCAAATAGGAAACATCTTTTTGATCTCTTGTATCCCCAGAAGACACATCTTAGTGCCTTGCATTTTGTCAATGTTTAAATGTCACAAATATTGCTACATTATCTCATATAATTTTCTTTTGTCCTAGGATTCATTTAAAATCTTGGAATATATTTACATACATTTAAATATGCTTAATCTAACATTTATATTATCAAGAGACAAGATCAACTATATATACAATTTTAGTTCAGAATTCATTAAGCATATAATTGTAGGTTTGAAACAATCAATTGTAAAACATTACAATTTATTGTTAAAAAAACACATCAAAATGATAATCATCTGTAATTTTCCTGTACTCTGTATATCACTGTTACCTGGTTTACATTGCCTGCTAAGATTATAAACATCAAACTAAGGCAAGTAAACAATAAAAGCTTATAACCTGATATAAGAATTGTAACAGTCTTGTTAGGGGAAACTTTCAGTTTTCCCTTTAAATCTTGATTATTTTCTATTCCGTATACCCTTTTAACATTCTTCATTATGAAGCTTAATTTGTTGTTCTCCTGTTTAATGACAAGACTGTTCTAAGCCACGAAATCATGGTCATTTGTAGTCTTTATTCTTTTCAAGAAATAGAAAGTAATTTTCATATTATGAGCAGCTTATATTATTCCAGAAAAGGGAAATTTGTTGAAAAACACATTTATAAAGTAAATATAAATGTTATTGATATCCACATTTTTAGTCAACCATTCTCCCCAAGAGGCTTTAGAGAAATAAAAACACTAGATATGCTTTTCATATAGTCTATGTTTTCCCTCAACATTCTGTAAATATTTAAGTCAAGAAGAAATTGAAATTGATGAAAAAGCGGAAAAAAATGAAATATCTCCATAGAAGAAATATTATGATAAATACAGAATACGAATGCTTTGTTACCAATTTGTCTGGTTTGGAATGTACAGGAAAGGTGCTAAATGTAGTAACTTTAAGTTACTCTAATAGTAAATTATGGAGCCTTGGACCCTAAAACTTTCCTTGGGTATTTCTGTAAATCCCTCCCCAGACCAATATCACACTGTCTGCCACATCAACGAACCCTGAGTGTTTTCTCTGTTTTATTATGTGAGAAATTGCTAATAAATGATGACAGACAAAGCCTTTCTCTCTTCATACAGAAACACATTTTCTTTAGTAATTGATGCACGTGAATGTGCTTTTTCATTTTAGCAGGATATCTAAATGAGGAAAACTTCATACTGTAAATTATTTGCATGTGTTTTAATAGCAAAATTTGGAAGAGATAGTAAGCAAGAAGCTGGGAAGATTAGGGAAGAGAAATGAGGTGGGAAAGAGTTAAATTTATTTCCCACTTTAGGTTTAAGAGTCTTTCAAGTACAAGTTTTAATTACTATGCCAAAATGATTTTTTATAAAATACTATAAACTTTAACTAGAGTATAATGTTTAAAATGTATAATACTGAAAATTTCAATAGTTATTTACAAAGTTTTCTTTTTACTAAATAAACCCTATGGTTAGTTGCAAGGATTTTATGCTTTTGATGAATTGGTTCTGTTTAAAAGCCCAGCAAGGAGTTTGTCACACAGAATGAAGTTAAGTCAGAAAGAGAAAAACAAATGTTCTATATTAACACATGCATGTGGAATCTAGAAAAAAATGGTACAGATGAATCTAGTTACAGGGCAGGAGTAGAGATGCAGATGCAGAAAACAGACATGTGGACATGGTTTGGGAAGAAGGGGAGGTGGGGTGAACTGGGAGAGTACCATTGACGTATATATACTACCATGTGTAAAACAGATAGCTAGTGGGAATATGCTGTATATAGCACAGTGACCTCAGCTCACTGTTCTGTGATGATCTAGATGGATGGGATGGTGTGGGGCGGGCAGGAGGTCTAAGAGGGAAGGGATATGTGCATACACGTAGCTGATTGATTCCATTGTATGGCAGAAAGTAACACAACATTGTAAGGTAACTATACCCCAATTTAAAAAAAAAGCCCAGCAAGATTACAGTGATATTAACATACCACTTAGGGCTTCCCTCGTGGCTCAGATAGTAAAGAGTCTGCCTGCAATGTGGGAGAACTGGGTTCAACATCTGGGTCGGGAAGATTCCTCTGGAGAAGGAAATGGCAACCCACTCCAGTATCCTTACCTAGAAAACCCCCTGGACAGAGGAGCCTGTCAGGCTGCAGTCCATGGGGTCCCAAAGAGTCAGATACAACTGAGTGAATAACACTTTCACTTTCGATATAGCACAACTAGTGGAGTGGTCTGAGTTTATTGAACATGAATTAAACTGTCAAGTAAATTATAAACCCAAGATACAAAACTAGTGCATACACAAAGATTTCAGTGCAATGTACAGGCAGAGCCTCTGAATCTTCTCCATCTGCAGAAATGAAGAATGTTGACCATGGAAACATTCTCCATCGTTCTGGCACAGTATCGTTTCTATGAATCCCACTGGTTCCTTATGTTCGATTCTTCATACATTTAGAACAACATACATGCTTCTCTTTCTTAACACACATGCACCACAGAGTTCCAAGTGTTCTTCAAAATAAAATGAGTACAACTTTTCTAAGAATCTGCCTGCAATGAAGGAGACCCACGTTCGATTCCTGGGTTGGGGAGATTCCCTGGAGGAGAGCATAGCAACCCACTCCCATATTCTGTCCTGGAGAATCCCCATGGACAGAAGAGAAGCCTGGAGGGCTACAGTCCATGGGATCATAAAGAGTTGGACATGACTGAGTGACTAAGAACAAACCTGGCTATGTGTACTCAGTTTTATTTTGCTTTGTTTTTCAAACCCACTAGTCCCTTTTTCCAGGGAAATTTACTCTTTACACTATTATTCTGTCCCTATACCTATGTTGGCTTCCCAGGTGGCACAGTTCAGCTCAGTTCAGTCGCTCAGTCATGTCCAACTCTTTGCAACCCCATGGACTGAAGCATACCAGGCTTCCATGTCCATCACCAAGTCCTGGAGCTTGCTCAAACTCATGTCCATTGAGTCAGTGATGCCATCCAACCATCTTATCCTTTGTTGTCCCCTTCTCTTCCTGCCTTCAGTCTTTCCAGCATCAGGGTCATTTCCAGTGAGTCAGTTCTTCACATCAGGTGGCTTAAGTATTGGAGCTTTAGCTTTTGCATTAGTTCTTACAATGAATATTCAAGACTGATTTCCTTTAGGATTGACTGGTTTGATCTCCTTGCAGTCCAAGGGACTGTCAAGAGTCTTCTCTAATACCACAGTTCTGCTGCATCAGTTCTTCAGTGCTTAGCTTTCTTTATAGTCCAAATCTCACATCCATTAATGACCACTGGAAAAACCATAGCTTTGACTAGACAGACCTTTGGTGGCAAGGTGATGTCTCTGCTTTTTAATATGCTGTCTAGGTTGGTCATAGCTTTTCTTCCAAGGAGCAAGGTTCTATTAATTTCATGGCTTCAGTCACCATCTGTAGTGATTTTGGAGCCCAAGAAAATAAAGTCTGTCACTGTTTCCATTCTTTCCGCATCTATCTGCCATGAAGTGATGGGACCGGATACCATGATCTTAGTTTTCTGAATGTTGAGTTTTAAGCCAACTTTTTCACTCTCGTCTTTCACTTTCATCAAGAGGCTCTTTAGTTCTTCTTCTCTTTCTGCCATAAAGGTGGTGTTATCTGTGAATCTGAGGTTACTGATATTTCTTCGGGCAATCTTGATTCTAGCTTGTGCTTCATCCAGCCTGGCATTTCACATGATATACTCTGCAACAGGTAACACAGTGGTGAAGAATTCCCCTGCCAATGAAGGAGATGCAAGAGATGCAGGTTTGATCTGTGGGTTGGGAAGACCTCTGGAGGAGAATATGTCAAACCATTCCAGTATTTGCATGGGAAATGCAAATGACATGACTGAGAGGCTTTCACTCACTCACTCAAGCAATGATGATTAGATTATTTTATCTGGTAAAAAAAATGAAGCTATTATTGATATAGTAATCATATAAGCTTATACAATGATTAATTTTTTGCTAACTTAATATATATGCTTGTCTTTTTATTTCTATATACAAATATACATTTGTTTATGTTTCACAGTATTATAGTTTAAATGTACAAATAGGTGTATATTACAAATGAGATATATAAATGAAAACAGCATATACAATGGAATTTGTAAAATGATGGAGAAAGGGAAGACATTGGTATCTATGAGAATATTCTATTGAATTATCTGTAATTATTTTAAATGGAAAATTTCCAGTAAAATTGGCATGCATGAGTTTCCTCTAAAAGTCAAAAATCATGACCATATTTTCATGTATGTACACATATATATGTGTGTTGTTGTCTCTAATATCCAAAGACCAATTTAGATATATTACATACATGTTAGTCCTATTTTTGCTGATCATTTAACCTTGTGCTCTGTAATCTAAACCATGGTGGAAATATTTTTGCAAGCAGTAGTCAGAAAAAGATTCTGTAGAATGTGCATACTCAGTCACTCAATCATGTCCAACTCTTTGTGACCCCATGGACTGTAGCCCACCAGGCTCCTTTATCCATAGGACTTCCTAGGCAAGAATACTGTAGTGGGTTGCCATTTCCTCCTTCAGATGATCTTCCCTACCCAGGGAAGGGACTTGCATAACTCAATGAAGCTATGAGCCATGCAGTGTAGGGCCACCCAAGACTGACAGGTCATAGCAGAGAGTTTTGACAAAACGTGATCCACTGCAAAAGGGAATGTCAAACCACCCCAGTATCCTTGCCGTGAGAACCTCAGCAACTGTATAAAAGAACAAAAAGATGTGACACTGAAAGATGAGTTCCCCAGGTCTGAAGGTGTTCAACATGCTCCTGGGGAAGAGCAGAGGAGAACTACTAATAGCCCCAGAAAGAATGAAGTGGCTGGGCCAAAGCAGAAACAATGCTCCATTGTGGATGTGTCTGGTGATGAAAGTAAAATCTAATGCTGTAAACAACAGTATTATGTAGGGACCTGGAATGTTAGGTTCATAAATCAAGGTAAACTGGAGGTGGTCAAGCAGGAGATGGTAAGAATAAACATCAACATTTTAGCAATCAGTGAAATAAAATGGACAGGAATGGGAGAATTTAATTCATATGACAATTATATCTACTGCTGTGGAAAAGAATCCCATAGAGGAAATGGAGTAGCCCTACTAATCAACAAGAGTCCAAAATGCAGTACTTGGGTGCAATTTAAAAAATGACAGAATGATCTCTGTTCATTTCCAAGGCAAGTCATTCAACATCACAGTAATCCAAGTCTATGCCCCAAGCACTGATGCTGAAAGTTGAAGTTAGTCAGTTCTATGAAGACTTAGAAGACCTCCTAGAACAAACACACAAAAAAAGATGTTCTATTCAACATGGGGGACTGGACTGCAAAAGTAGGAAGTAAAGAGATATCTGGAGTAACAGGCAAGTTTGGCCTTGGAGAACAAAATGAAGCAGGGCAAAGACTGAATTCTGCCAAGAGAATGCATTGGTGATAACAAATACCCTTTTTCAACAACACAAGAGATGACTTAGCACATGGACATTGCCAAATGGCCAATACCAAAATCAGATTGATTACATTCTTTGTAGCTGAAGATGGTGAAGCTGTATACTGTCAGCAGAAACAAGACCTGGAGCTGACTGTGGCTCAGATAAATAGCTTCTCACAGCAAAATTCAGACTTAAACTAAAGAAAGTGGAGAAAACCACCAGGCCAGCCAGGCATGACTTAAATAAAATTCTCTATAAATATGAAGTGGAGGTAATGTATAGATTCAAGGGATTAGAACTTATAAACAGTGTGCCTGAAGAACTACGGATGGAGGTGCACAATATTGTACAGGAAGCATTGAACAAAACCATACCAAAGAAAAAGAAAAACAAGAAGCCAAAGTGGTTATCTGAGGAGGCCTTACAAACAGCTAAAGAAAGTAGAGGAGTAAAAAGCAAGGAGAAAGGAAAAGGTATGTCAAACTCAACACGGATTTGCAAAGAACAGCACAGAGAGAGACAAGAAGGCCTTCTTCAATGAACAGTGTATAAAATTAAAAGAAAACAAAAGAAGGAGAAAGACTAGAGATCACTTTGGGAAAACTGGAGATATCAAGGAAATATTTTTCCCAAAGATGGGCACAATAAAGGCCATAAACTGTGGAAACATAGTAGACACTGCAGAGATCAAGAAGAGATGGAAAGAATGCATGGAAGAACTGCACACAAAAGATCCAAATGAATTGGATTACTACAATGGTGTGGTCAGCCACCAGAAGCCAGACATTCTGGAGAGCAAGTCAAGTGGGCCTTAGGAAGCACTGCTGTTAATAAAGCTAGTGGATGTGATGGAATTCCAGTAGAACTATTCAAGACCCTAAAGCAAGATACCATCAAGATGCTGCATTCAGTTTGTCAGCAAATCTGGAAGACCAAGCTGTGGCCACAGGATTGGAAAAGACCAATCCTCATCCCAGTTCCCAAAAAGGGTAGTATTAAAGAATGTGCTAACCATCAGACAATTGCACTCATCTCCCATGCTAGTAAGGTCATGCTTAAAGTTTTGCATGCTAGGCTTCAGCATTATGTGAACCAAGAACTTCCAGATGCCCAAGCTGGGTTTAGAAAAGGAAGATGAACCAGAGATCAAAATGACAACATTTGCTGGATCATAGAGAAAGCTAGGGAATTCCAGAGAAAAACATCTACCTCTCTTTCATCAACTACACCAAAGACTTTGACTGTGTTTATCATAATACTCTGGAAACCTCTTAAAGAGGTGGGAATACCAGACCATCTTACCTGACTCCTGAGAAATCTGTATGCAGGTCAAGAAGCAACAATTAGAACCCTGTATGGATGGAACAGATGATTGGTTCAAGATTGAGAAAGGAGTACAACAGGTCTGTCTTCTGTCACTCTGTCTGTTTAATCTATATGCTGAGCACATCATGAGAAATGCCAGGCTGGATGAGTTACAAGTTGGAATCGAGATAGGCGGGAGAACCATCAACAGTCTCAGATATGATAAAGTTTCAGATTTGATGATAGCACTCTAATGGCAGAAAGCAAAGATGAACTAAAGAGCCTCTTGATGAGGGTGAAGGAAGATAGTGAAAGAGCCTGCTTAAAACTAAATATTAAGAAAAAAAAAAAATCATGGTATCCAGCAGCACCATTACTTCATGGCAAAAAGAGGGGGAAAAGATGGAAGTAGTGACAGATTTCCTTTTCTTGGGCTCAGTAATCACTGTGGATGGTGACTGCAGCCATGAAACCAGAAGACATTTGCTTCATGGCAGGAAAGCTATGACAAACCTAGACATTCTGTCGAAAAGTAGAAACATTATTCTGCTGACAAAGGTCTGTACAGTCAAGGTTATGGTCTTCTTAGTGGTCACATATGGTTGTGAGAGCTGGACTGTAAAGAAGGCAGAACACCTAAGAATTGATGCCTTTGAACTGTGGTGCTGGAGAAAACTCCCGAGAGTCACTTGGACAGCAAAGAGATCAAACCAGTTAATCTAAAGGGAAATCAACCCTGAATACTCATTGGAAGGACTGATGCTAAAGCTGAAACTCCAGTATTTTGGTCAGCTGGTGTGAACAGCTAACTCATTGGAAAAATCTGTGATGCTAGAGAAGATTGAGGGCAGAAGGAGAAGAGGGTGTCAGAGGATGAGATGGCTGGATGGCATCACCGATGCAATGGACATGAACTTAGACAAACTTTGGGAGATGGTGATGGACAGGGAGGCCTGGTGTGCTGCAGTCCGTGGGGTGGCAAAGAGTTGGACACAACTGGGTGAAGGAACAATGCAGAGTTGGTTCAGTAGGAACCCGAAGAGCGAAATCTATCCCTCACCTCTCTTCTAGCTTCGGGTGACTTCTGGCAGTTTTCAGTGCTCTCTGGTTTGTAGATGCACCACACCCACCTCTGCTTCCGTCTGTACACTATGTTCTCTCTGTGTGTGTCTCTGTGTCTTTCTCTACTCAGCTCCCTAGAAGGACACTAGTCATATTGATGTGGGGCCAGCTCTACTCAAGTATGGGCTTCCCAGGTCACTTGGTGGTAAAGAATCCTCCTGCCAATGCAGGAGACATGGCTTCAATCTCTGAGTAGGGAAGATCCCTGGAGGAAGAAATGGTGACTGGCTTCAGTATTCTTGCCTGGGAAACCCCATGGACAGAGGACCCTGGTGGGCTACAATCCATGGGGTTGCAAAGAGTCAGACATGACCTAAGGACTAAACAACTACTCAAGTATGACTCATCATAACTAATTACATGTGCAAAGAATCTCTTTCCTAATAAGGTCACACCCACAAGTTCCAGGCGGACATAAATACATGGGTGTTATTAATGAGTATCTGGGAGACACATGGACCAGTACATTTCATTACACTGTTTTTACATGTAGCTTATTTTGACTTGCTAAACTTTAAAACAGAAAGTGTGTTAATCTACATTCACTAGCAATCTCTTGTCTTTAAAGAAATAGCTATACTGCATGTTTTTCACATATCTCCCTATACATTAATTATAAATTGAATATAACTTTGATCATACTTTGAAGTTTACTGCTCAGATATCCTAATGATTCATATTTATTATAAATCTTTAAAGTACTATTACAGACTTCACAGATTATATTAATTTATGAAAACTTTCATGATCTGTATTAGATCCAGTTGAATCTATGAGTTAGATGTACTTACCACAAACAAAACTCTTCCAGTGTTATATATGACTCCTGATTCTTTAAGTAGATCTTTCAGGTCAGGCTGAGACATAATACAAAACAAACAAACATCATCTCATTCCTATTAAAGCAAATGTCTATTGTATTGTGCAGCTGGAGAATTTAATTCTTCATCAGTGTCACTCTTAATTTGTTTCTATTTATCTAAAATGCCCAAAATGGAATGATTATCAATGTTTGAAATATGTTTGCAATGACTCATTTTTCCCAGTGTTCCTAGGTCTTAGTTAGTTAATTCTGAGATAACTTCCCTTTTATTTTGTATTTGAATAAAGCAAAATAAGTCAAAATTTTGTTTAAATATTTTGATTTTAGTTTTATTGATAAAATCTGTGCATCATGAAATAAAAATTAAGAATTATTAATGGACAGTTAATAATTAAATATATAATAAATGGATGTGGAGATTAATTTTTTCCTTTTTGCTACCCAATAGTGGTAAGGAACCCATCTGCCAATGAAAGAGAATTCAAAGATGCAGGTTCAATCCCTGGGTCAGAAAGATCCCCTGGAGCAGGAACCCACTCCTGTGTTTTTGCCTGGAGAATCCCATGGACAAAGAAGCTTGGTAGGCTACAGTCCGCAGGGTCACAAAGGGTTGGACATGACTGACGTGACTTAGCATGTACACATATAATATAAATTTATTAAGTATCAGAAACAGAATATAATAAGGAGCCAAAAATAGATGTGTTCAAGAGAGCATTAATTGAAGAATGAAAGTGGGAGTTCTATTATTGATTAAATGCATTTCTTTTACTTAATAACTCTGTTATATCATAACATTTTAACTTTAATCATGCTTAGAAAGTCAAGTGTTCAGAAATCTTATTACTATTTACTGCTATGAAAAAGTGTTCATTAGAAGGAAGAAAGCATCCATCTTTTATTTATTCTGTTTTGTTTTCTCAACAAGTTTAGACATGAAAAGCAATTACAGCATCAACACAAAAAGTGTTTGTTTTATTAAAAAAGAAAAAAAAAGGGAAACATACCATTGAGGGAAAATTTAAGATTAATAATATACAGTTTTGCTTGAGGAAATATAAGAATATATTTGGTGAGGTCTGTAACATATTTGGTTATGAAAAGAAATTATGTTTTTGAGTAAGGGGGATGGGAACATATCTTTGCCATAGGAAACAATAATGGAATTAATGGTATCAAGAAGTGAATACTTACATTAGACAAACAGTAACTGGACAAGATTTAAGCATTCCTAGGCATTACAAATTGCCAATTTGCATTTTAATGTTTTTTTTTCTTCATGATACTGTCATATTGCCATCGGATGTTCCTGAAATAAGCTTTGCTTGTGCTCTGCATGGTATACTGTGTTGTTTAGTCACTCAGTCATGTCCGATTCTTTTGTGACCCCATGGATAGTAGCCCACCAGGCTCCTCTATCCATGGCATTTCCCAGGCAAGAACTGGAATACTGGAGTGGGATGCCATTTTCTTCTCCAGGCAATCTTCCCAACCCAGGGATTGAATCTGTGCTTCCTGTGGCAGGCGAATTATTTACCACTGAGCAACCAGGGAAGCCCTCTGCATGGTACATACACAGGGTCAATATCAGCCCTTCAGTATTTAGCAACAGACACAATAAACAATAAATTTCTTCGGCCAAGTGAGAAAATTTCTTCCATTTGGACTTAAATGTGCATAGTGAATGTATTTCACACCTACTACAAAATCTCATTTGGCTGGGTAACAAGTGGAAAACAGATATTTGTATTTTCTAGGAGAAAAATTTAATTTCTATGTCCATTCAAAACTACAACTAAATGTTTCTGCTTTCGTTTAAATTTAGAAGTATATTTACAATGTTAGGAGTTTTAATATTTTAGCACCATGATAAGGTTTGCATCATTTTCAGAGTGGAATACACTATTTCAGAAGTATTCAGTACAGCAAAGTTTTCTCAAAGAAAATAAATGTCTCTTTATCCTAATCATATATTATTGTTGATTAATTCATGCCTAAAGTTTTGCTTCTAGCTCTATTATGCTTTTGAGCAACAAGCATTCTTTCAGGCATGTCTCATTAATCATTTAATTAGTTTATGAAAAAAATTTACTTTCTTGTCATAGTCAGTATGAGATTAAAGAGGATTTTAATTGATGACAGGAGATTTTTAAAAATTTAATTTAAGAAGAGGTAATGTAAGTGGGAGCAAGAATTAAAAAAAAAAAAACCTCAAAGGAAATGGGATATGAGAAAAATCTAAATTAGGCATTAGTAAGTCTAAGATTTCAGTAGCCTTGATTTTTCTAAGTTCTCAGTTTTCATTACTGGTACTGAAAATAGTGCATGATAAGAAAATCAGAAGGTTATGTCAAAATCAGAATTTTAATGATTGGTAATGCTAATATAAAGAATACAATTTTGAGAGGCATACTTATGAAAAGTGAAAGTGAAAGTAGCTCAGTCAAGTCTGACTCTTTGCGACCCCATGGACTATACAGCCCATGGAATTTTCCAGGCCAGAATACTGGAGTGGGTAGCCTATCCCTTCTCCAGAGGATCTTCCCGACCCAGGACTTGAACCAGGGTCTCCTACAATGAGGCACATGAGATTAAACATTTGTTTCTTGTTGGTGAGATTTTCAAGGTTATTGTTGAAATTAGGAAAATCTCTATGAAATATTATATTAAGATAACAAAATGTATTAATTTTATGTATAATTCATTGCATCTTTGGGCTTCCCAGGTGGCACAGTGGTGAAAAATCCACCTGCCAATGAGGGGACACAGAAGACTCATTCAATCCCGGAATCAGGAAGGTCACCTGAAGAAGGAAATGGCAACCCACTCCAGTAATCGTGCCTGGAAGATCCCATGGACAGAGGAACCTGGAGGGCCACTGTCCATGGGGTCACAAAAGGGTTGGACACAACTGAGCACAAGTTGCATTTTTACGTTTTAGTTCAGTGTGTCTTTTTGTAGTAGGGAAGTCTGACAGTCGGAACTAAATCTGTTGTTTAATAACATGCAACTTTGGGAAGTTCTCCCGGCAATTTTCCCAACCTAGGCATCAAACCCAGGTCTCCTGCATTGCAGGTGAATTCTTTATTGTCTAAGGCACCAGGGAAGCCCTTTAATAACATACAACTTGGGGGAAGTTATTTTAAATTTCTAGATTACAGTTTCATCACCTTCAGTATGGGAATGATAACTGTCCCACCTCATAGAGCCATGTTCAATGCTACTGGAAACAAAATAATGACATGATTCATGGGGAGTAGTACCTAGCAGATGTCTGATTATAAAGCTTCAGCTCTCCCCACCACACTTCTGACTGCAAGAGAATTCAATGCTCAGATAATTTTTAGGAAAAAGAGAAATAAAAGGAGCTAGGATTTATGAACCTAACATTTGTTTGGTTTCCTCCTTGAGTCAATATTTTATGAAGCAAAAGACACAGTTGGGAGAATGAAAGGCAGAACTTAGGGGACAGAAATTAACTTTTAGAAACTGTAAGAATTTGAAAGCTTAGTAAGGACCTAGGGTTTTGACTAGAAAACTGAGGGGCTATGCCACAGAGTGAACTGTCTTCAAAAAAATTCATGTGCTAGAGCCCTAACTCCTAATGTGATGGTATTTGGAGATGAACCTTTGAGGAGATGGTGGCGGTGGTGATTTAGTCCTTCAGTCATGTTCAACTCTTGCAACTCCATGGACAGTAGCCTGACAGGCTCCTCTGTGCATGGGATTCTCCAGGCAAGAATACTGGAATGGGTTGCTGCACCCTCCTCCAGGGGATCCTCCTGATCCATGGATCAAACCAGAGCCTCTTGCATTGGCAGGCAGGTTCTTCACCACTGAACCACCTGGGTAGGAGGAGAAGGAGACAACAGAGGATGAGATGGCAGGATGGTGTAACTAAGTCAACAGACATGAGTTTGATCAAACTCCGGGATTCAGTGATGAACAGGGAAGTCTGACATGCTGCAGTCTATGGGGTCGCAGAGAGTTGGACATGACTTAGTGACTGAACAACAGACCTTTTGACTGAGACAGTTTACTCCCTAATTGGTATATCTATTTCAGCATAGGTGCTATTTATCTAAAGATCTGGTAAAGAACAAAGACAAGTAGATAGACAGATAATAGATATGATAGAAAGATAAGTACAACAGCAGACAACAAATAGGCACTTGGTAATGGACTTGCCTTCATGGAGTTTCAAAGGAATAAAGGTATCAGTCACCTCCAAGTGTCTTTAGGAACACAAATGAGTGACTTCAATGCAATGAATATTGTGTCCTGAGCACTGATTTCAGCTTTCTTGATAAATAAAAATTTAAACTTGATAGTTTAACCACCAGATCAGACTAGGCAAAATAAAAACTTTGTTTGGTTGAAAATATGTATGGTTGTGCAATTACAATTTTGTCACCTCAGATTCTAGAAACATTCACTGTGCACAAGTGTGTCAATGATCTGTTAGGTAGTTAGAATAGGAAAAAGGAGTCCAAACTGGCAATGGCTAAAAGACAAAGAAGGGAAAAGCCCATGAAAGTAGAACAAAGGAAGGTCTGAGGGCAGGAGTGAGGACCTCAGATAAAACAAACAGCCCTCCTGGCTAGCCCAATTTATATTGGGCAGGCTCAGGGGGAAGAGAAAAAAATATATATATAAAAAGAGGAGCCAAAATTGGGCTGGGGGGTTGGGGGGGGGGCTTCTCTTCTCTTTGCATCAGCCCACCCTCACACTTTAAGGATACATTTTCCTTTACTTTCTAAATAAAACTGAGCTGTAACACGGAGCTGTAACACAGGTCCATCTGAAGAAATTACACAGGGCTGTAATTTTTAAATTACACTGATCTGTCCATCGCTTCAAATTTTTGTTGCAAGGAAACACAGCCAAGGAAATTACAAACTCCCCCAACATCTATGGTGCCATGACTTGGATTTAACCCGGCTGAAACAACTTTGGCTTGGCTCCTGCAAGGCAGAGGCTAAGCACAGCAGAAGCCCAGCTGGGCAAAAGCTCCCATGGTGGAAGCAGAATGCAAGGAAAACCCAGCACAGGGTAAGTTACAAGAGGCCCAATATGTTGGAAACAGGGACAGCAAAAACAAACAGCTCACGCAGCTCAGTCTCAGATTCCAGAAGACCTCTGGTTAAGGTAGGAGGTCCTCACTCCTATGACTGGAAGGACATATGGCTCACAAAATCTTAATTCCATTACAAACTCTTGTTTCCTGTTTCCTCAAAACCCCCCAAAATAGGCGAATGGCAGTGGGAGCAACTGAGGGACTCTGGAGAGGCTACTCCTCGGTGTGTCCCAAAGGCTCCACTATCTGCTGGGCCCCAGCAGCTGTTGCCCAAGTGGGTGGGGGTTCTTCTGTCCTTACTCTTCTCTGTGCCAAGGATCATGTCAATGAAAACTGTGAGCGCAGGTCAGGTATTTAGCAGATTTTCTGGCAGGTTATGAAGGGGATTTCTCAGCATGATTTTCCCACTGCTTTTTCCTCCTGTCCCTTAGCTCCTCTTTTCTGGGACTTGAGCCTGGCCAAAACCCATGGTGCCTGGCTTCAGGACCTAATGAAGCTCAGGCTCTGATGTCTCATTGCAAAAATTCAGTGAGAGGTGGATTTGTGGAGATTCAGAGAGAAGCACACTCCACAGGGTGTGGGCCATCCACAGCGCCATGGAATGTGGTGTGGTTAGTTTTTGCCAGCTGGGTGATTTCATATGCTAATGGGTGAGAGGATCATTCCGACAATTGGGGAACCACCCATTCCTTGGTCTTTTGACAGTGCCTTGGAACTGTCCTTGCACCTCTGGGTGTGTCATTTAGCTTACAGATTGGGGATCAAGGTTTAGCTGAATTTGACTTGTCATCTTGGACCCATTTGATTTTAATCTGTTTATATTATTCCCTTGGGTTATGTCATTTTTTCAAAAGTTGCACCCTGCCCCGGTCACTCCGGTTTCATGCTCTTTTCCTGAGGCCCATCTGGACCCACATGTTGCCTGTACAGTCTTCTGGAAGGACAATCAGAAAATGACTGGCCCTTGGGAGGGAAATACTGTATAATATCCAATCCCTATAACTATTCAGGCCTTCATCTTCCATGTTTCCTACAACGTATACAACAACAGCATCTCTCAGTGGACCTGCTAGGGCAGATGACAGGCGCGCAATGCCTGCTAGAAGGCCATCTGTTGGTGGCATTCCTTCAAGGGCAATTGGGCTTCCATGGATAATGATTGCACTTTGGGAGTTAGCCCTGCAGGCTGTTTGGGCCCAAATCCTTACCACCCTTCTCCTAAAGTTACAAGCACACCCCTGGATCAAATCTCCACTCCACTTTTATGGAACATCTGGTCTGTTTCTTCTTATCAATGTGTTCTTAAGCCACTTACTAACTCCTACAACCAGGACCCTGCCCCCTTATAGGCAACGTTGCTCCATGCTGCTTATTATTCAAATACTCTTAAGGCCCCTAACAGGACCAGATAACCCAGTCCTTTGTCATTACTTCTGCTATTACCTAAAGTGGGTCTATGACAATGAAATGTTTACCATTGGAGACATCCTAACCTGCTCTAATGAAGGACTAAGGGAGGAAATCAATGACTTACATTCCTTCAGAGCAATAAGAGGATAAGGTTTATATGGCTGCTTCACCAGGTTTGCAGTTTCAGGGCACAGGCTTAGATTGCTTTACATCATGATCTCTATGCTGAACAAACTGGCAATGAGTTAAAATTACAACCCCTTAATCCTACCCAGCACTGGTCATGCTGGAGACCTTAGGGATGCCCAACTCCAGCCCAGGGGTCCCAAGAAGTCTACCTGCCTCGATCCGCCCAGGGACCCAATACTCAGGAGGCCTACCTGTCTCAACCTGTCTGGGGATTCAATCTCCAGGAGGCTGTCACACCTCAGCCTTCCTGTGGATCTGCACCCTGACCCAGGGATGCCTGGCTCTCAGGTTGCAACAGTGGGTAGGATAAGCTTCAGAAAGACTCACCCCTAAAGAAGGCCACCCATAAAAATAGAAGGAAGTCTGTTAGTTGCAAGACAGTGCCCAGTCTCAGCAGTAACTTAGGAGCTCAATGAGAACCCCATTGCCTTTCTGGAAAGGCTAAAGGAGGCCCTCCAAAAGATTACCAATCTGGATTTAGACTCTTACCAGGGACAGGTGATTTTAAAAGACAAATTCCTGTCCCAGTATGTATCAGACATCAGGATAAAGTTACAACAGCTATAGCAGCAGGACTCTGCTGCCTCTTTAGATGAGATGGTCCAGACCACCACAGTACCTTTTATAACAGAGAACAGGAAAGGGAGGACAAGGCCCAGGAAAGGGAGATAAAGGAAAGAGACAAGGCATGCTCAGATGCTGGCCACCCTCCAGGGAAGCCCTATGGCAAACCCCGAGTCCTTGAAGGACAAAGCATGAGGTAAATCCTATAGAGAGGTGGGACATTGGGCCAAAGAGTGTCCAAACCGTGACAAGTCTCCTAAAATGGCTTGCTACAAATGCCATCAATTGGGACACTGAGTGCGACTCTGCCCTTGGGATCCAAGAGCCTCAAGGTCAAGCACCAAGCCTTCCCTCACGATGGTTCAACAGGACTGAAGCAGCCCACTCCAGCCAGCCCGCCTGTCACAGATAACCATCACATGGTTGGAGCCAAGGGTGCAACCGGATGTGGCATGTAGGTCCAAGAACTTTTTGGTTGACACAGGGGCTACCTACTCTGCCCTGACCTCCTACTCTGTAGCCTTCTCTTCCCAAACCTGTACCATTTTGGGTGCTACAGGAAAAACAATTACAAAAATATTTACCTGAGCACTTATTTGTTGCTGGGATTAACAAATATTTTCCCACCAGTTTTTGGTGGTCCCTGAGTGTCCTACTCCCTTACTGGGAAGAGATCTCTTTCTGCCTTGAAAATCTTGCAGCTATTGCAGTCCTGGTAGAAGATGCCTTAAAACTCTTTCATGAGAGTGAGCTATTTTACCAGCCATCAAGTGAAATGACTCCTGAATGGGAGCGGCCATTTGTGGATGTCTGATCAAAGGATCCTCAGATATCAATTAGTGCTGGTGGAAAATCCAGGCCTGACTATATCCCCTTGTGAGGTTCTTAACACAGCTACCCTCCTGTCTACCCCTGAGGGCTTTCTCCCCTTTCAATCTTGCCTAGAAACTTTGGACCACTGGACAACATCCCTAGAGGGATTGTCAGAAGATCCTCTGACCAATCCTGAGGAAATGTGGTACACTGATGGAAGCAGCTTTGTCTTTGATGGAAAAAGAAGAGATGGATATGCAGTAGTCTCCAATTTCTAAACCATAGAGGCTAAACCTTTGCCACTAGGTACTTCAGCCCTAATTAGCTGAGCTCATAGCCCTGATTCTGGCTTTAGAGCTGGGAAAAGGAAAACGAGTAGCCATTTACAAGTATGCGTTGCTGGTGCTACATGCACATGCTGTTATTTCAAAAGAAATAGGCCACTTGACCACCTGAAGGTTTCCAATCAAATATGGTGATCAAATCCTTAGGCTCTTAAAGTCAGTTCATCTGCCTGCCAAGGTTTCAGTGTCCATTGTAAAGGACACCAAAAAGGGAGCATGGAAGTGGCACAAGGGAACCAAGCAGCCAGTCAGGGAGCTAAGAGAGCAGCATTACAGGACAATGGCCTAATAGGGGTTTCCACCTTAGTTCCACAGACAAATCTGCCAGAAACTCCTTCATATACTGAAAGCAAGACTCTGAGTGAGGGCTTTCAAGAAGATCATATGGGGTGGTTCCACAAGGAGGGACTCCTTTTTCTGCCTGGGAACCTCCAACGGAAGTCGTTTAACTCCTTACATGCCACCAGTCATTTAGGGGAATAGGCCATCCAAAGATTACTAGAAAGGTCCTTCAGGGGGACAGGCCTCCAAGCAACTATAAGGCAAGTGGTCTCCTCTTGTCCCACTTGCCAACTGAACAACCCCCAAAGAGCTTGAAGACCTCAGCTGGCCCAGCCCATCCAATGAAGTGGGGCCTACCCAGGTCAGGACTGGTAGATGGACTTCACCCAGATGAGAGTTTCTCAAGGGTATAAATACCTATTAGTCATGATAGATACATTCACAGGATGGACTGAAGGCTTTTCCCACCCAGACTGAGAAGGCTGAGGAGGTGGTAAAACACTGCTCCATTAAATCATTCTGAGACTTGGTCTGCCCAGGTCATTACAAAGTGACAATGGGACACCATTTACTTCTAAGGTCACCCAAGGAGTCTCTAAACATTGGGCATTGCTTATTATCTCTATTGTGCCTTGAGGCTTCAGTCTTCAGGAAAAGCAAAAGAGCCAACCAATTCTTAAAATCAGTGATGAAAAAGGTAATCCAGGAGACCTCCCTGGGATGGAAGGAGGCTTTACCAATAGCTCTCCTCTGCACCCATATTGCCCCTAAAGGACAGGTTGGTCTTAGTCCTTATAAGATGCTATATGGGAGGCCTTTCTTTTATTTCAGTGATCTCTTCCTAGATCCAGAGGATCATACCCTCTGGTCTTATACCATGGCCATTAGGCAATTCCAATAGGATATACACTTGTGGGAAGTCAACCAGGATCCAAAAGACTCTAAGGACTCGCCATTATATGCTCCAGGGACTCAAGTCCTAATTAAAATCTGGAAAGATGAGTCCCCAATGGCTCCACTCCAGCCCACATGGAAGGGCTCCTACCCTGTAATACTTTCTACCCCCACAGCAGTCAAGGCTCCAGGACACGACTCCTGGATTCACTACTCATGAGTCAAGCTGTGGAAGAAAACAGAAGAGGACACTCAATACACCTGTGAGCCCCTGGGAGATCTCAGATCTACTCAGGACTACAAATGAGTGACATTCTAATGAATACCCCCAAAATTAATTTTCTGAGGATAAGATTTCTCAGGATAACTCTAAAGAGCCAACACAGCTTGGCAAGGGTTGTACTCCAAAATAGACAGGAGATAGATCTCTTGATCCCTGAATGAGGAAGGACTTAAGCCATCTTGAGTGAGATGTGTTGTTTCTTGGTAAATACCTCCAGCCAAGTTATAAAAAGGGTCACAGTCTTCAAGAAAAACATTCAAATCCTACAGGATCTCAAAGAATGAGCTGGAGAGTTCTTGGGGTGGCTACAATCAAACTTTGGGGATCCTTCTCTGGGTGATGGGGAATTTGTAATTGGCTAATGCCCCTACTAATCCTTGTTTCCACCGTATTAATGCTGCTTATGATTGCTCCATGTATTATCAATTTTCTAACCTGTTTGTCTCTGCCTAGGTCAACAATCTACAATATACAGTGCCAGTTCAACAACAGTATATAAAACTACAGCCGGCCATGGAAAATATCACTCACCTTTAGATGGACACTGCTATAAGGACTCTTAAGCTTGAGACTAGCAAGAGGGGAGGCCCAATGCCCCTCGCCATCCCAGTTCAACAGGAAGGAGCCAGGAAGACCTTGGCACCCTTATTCCCAAAGAATTGGGTCTCCCATCTCTTGAGGGGGGCATGTCAGGTAGTTAGAATAGGAAAAAGGAGTACAAAATGGCAATGGCTAAAAAACAAAGAGGGGAAAATCCTGTGAAAATAGAATAAAGGAAGGTCCGAGGACATGAGTGAGGACTTTGGTAAAACAAACAGCCCTCCTGACAAGCCCAGTTTACATAGGGCAGGTTGAGGGGGAGGTGGGAAAAAAAAACAAAAAACATATAAAAAGAGGAGCCAAAGTTGGGCCAGGGGCTTCTCTTCTCTTCGTGTCTTTTGGGTTGGCCCACCCTCACACCTCAAGGATGTATTTTCCTTTGCTTTCTAAATAAAACTGAGCTGTAACATGTGGCTGTAACACTGGTCCATCTGACGAAATTACACAGGGCTGTAATGCTGATCTATCCATCACTTCAAATTTTTGTTGTGATGAGACAGAACCAAGGAAATTACAAATTCCCCTGATACGTCCATCCCAATTTTCAGTTAGGCTACTGCTCTGAGGTTGACAAGGCTTGTGATAGGCGTGTTCCCCTATTCACGTCTCTGCATTATGAAGTAAAATACATATCCTGGCAAGAGAAAAATTTAAGGCGGGCTGATCTAAGAGATAATTCACTATTTCAAGTCCTTACTAGCATGCATGGAGGTGCTCTGGACAAGGTGAGTGAACTTGTTAGAATAACAGGTTTTTGATCCCAGGTAAAACTTGGATGAAATCTCAAAAACAACAGAATTATCTCTGTTCGTTTCCAAGACAAACCATTCAATATCACGGTAATCAAAGCCTATGCCCCAACCAGTAACGCTGAAGAAGCTGAGGTTGAACGGTTCTATGAAGACCTACAAGACCTTTTAGAACTAACACCCCCAAAAGATGTCCTTTTCATTATAGGGGACTGGAATGCAAAAGTAGGAAGTCAAGAAACACCTGGAGTAACAGGCAAATTTGGCCTTGGAGTATGGAATGAAGCAGGGCAAAGGCTAATAGAGTTTTGCCAAGAGAACGCACTGGTCATAGCAAAACACCCTCTTCCAACAACACAAGAGAAGACTCTACACATGGACATCACCAGATGGTCAACACCGAAATCAGATTGATTATATTCTTTGCAGCCAAAGATGGAGAAGCTCTATACAGTCAGCAAAAACAAGACCAGGAGCTGATGGTGGCTCAGATCATGAACTCCTTATTGACAAATTCAGACTTAAACTGAAGAAAGTACGGAAAACCACTAGACCATTCAGGTATGACCTAAATCAAATCCCTTGTGACTATACAGTGGAAGTGAGAAATAGATTTAAGGGACTAGATCTGATAGAGAGCCTGATGAACTATGGACAGAAGTTCGTGACATTGTACAGGAGACAGGGATCAAGACCATCCCCATGGAAAAGAAATGCAAAAAGGCAAAATGGTTGTCTGAGGAGGCCTTACAAATAGCTGTGTAAAGAAGAGAAGCGAAAAGCAAAGGAGAAAAGGAAAGATATTCCCATTTGAATGCAGAGTTCCAAAGAATAGCAAGGAGAGATAAGAAAGCCTTCCTTAGTGATCAATGCAAAGAAATAGAGGAAAACAACAGAATGGGAAAGACTAGAGATCTCTTCAAGAAAATTAGAGTTACCAAGGGAAAAATTTCATGCAAAGATGGGTTTGATAAAGGACAGAAATGGTATGGACCTAGCAGAAGCAGAAGATATTAAGAAGAGGTGGCAAGAATACACAGAAGAACTGTACAAAAAAGATCTTCACGACCCAGATAATCACAATGGTGTGATCACTCACCTAGAGCCAGACATCATGGAATGTGAAGTCAAGTGGGCCGTAGAAAGCATCACTATGAACAAAGCTAGTGGATGTGATGAATTCCAGTTGAGATATTTCAAATCCTGAAAGATGATGCTGTGAAAGTGCTGCACTCAAAATGCCAGCCAATTTGGAAAACTCAGCAGTGGCCACAGGACTGGAAAATGTCAGTTTTCCTTCCAATCCCTAAGAAAGGCAACCCAAAAGAATGCTCAAACTACCGCACAATTGGACTCATCTCACATGCTAGTAAAGTAATGCTCAAAATTCTCCAAGCCAGGCTTCAGCAATACGTGAACTGCGAACTTCCAGATGTTCAAGCTGGTTTTCGAAAAGGCAGAGGAACCAGAGATCAAATTGCCAATATCTGCTGGATCATTGAGAAAGCAAGAGAGTTCCAGAAAAACATCTATTTCTGCTTTATTGACTATGCCAAAGCCTTTGACTGTGTGGAGCACAATAAACTGTGGAAAATTCTGAAAGAGATGGGAATACCAGACCACCTGATCCGCCTCTTGAGAAACCTGTATGCAGATCAGGAAGCAACAGTTAGGACTGGACATGGAACAACAGACTGGTTCCAAATAGGAAAAGGAGTACGTCAAGGCTGTATATTGTCACCCTGTTTATTTAAGTTATATGCAGAGTACATCATGAGAAATGCTGGGCTGGAAGAAACACAAGCTGGAAACAAGATTGCCGGAAGATATATCAATAACCTCACATATGCAGATGACAACCACCCTTATGGCAGACAGTGAAGAGGAACTAAAAAGCCTCTTGATGAAAGTGAAAGAGGAGAGTGAAAAAGTTGGCTTAAAGCTCAACATTCAGAAAACTAAGATCATGACATCTGGTCCCATCACCTCATGGGAAATAGATGGGGAGACAGTGGAAACAGTGTCAGACTTCATTTTTTTGGGGCTCCAAAATCACTGCAGATGTTGACTGAAGCCATGAAATTAAAAGACGGTTACTCCTTGGAAGGAAAGTTATGACCAACCCAGATAGCATATTAAAAAGCAGAGGCATTACTTTGCCAATAAAGTTCCATCTGGTCAAGGCTATGGTTTTTCCAGTGGTCATGTATGGATGTAAGAGTTGGACTGTGAAAAAAGCTGAGCTCCGATGCTCAGCTTTTTGATGCTTTTGACGTATGGTGTTGGAGAAGACTCTTGAGAGTCCCTTGGACTGCAAGGAGATCTAACCAATCCATCCTAAAGGAGATCAGTCCTGGATGTTCATTGGAAGGACTGATGCTGAAGCTGAAACTCCAATACTTTGGCCACCTTGTGCAGAGTTGACTCATTGGAAAAGACCCTGATGCTGGGAGGGATTGGGGGCAGGAGGAGAAGGGGACGAGAGGATGAGATGGCTGGATGGCATCACCGACTCGATGGACATGAGTTTGAGTAAACTTCAGGAGTTGGTGATATACAGGGAGGCCTGGCGTGCTGTGATTCATGGGGTCGCAAAGAGTCGGACATGACTGAGCGACTGAACTGAACTGAACTGAGCAATCACTTATCATGCTCTGGAGCTACCAGTAACGTCTACAGTGATTTATTAATGCAATCCAGCTTTTAAAAAAGATTTTTTGATGTGGACAATTTTTTAAAAATTTTTTATAGAATGGGTTACAGTATTGCTTTTGTTGTATGTTCTGGTTTTTTGGCCCTGTGGCATGTGAAATCTTACCTCTCCAATCAGGGGTAGAACCTCACCATCTGCATTGGAAGGTAAAGTTTTAACCACTGGACCACCAGGAAAGTCCCCATAGTCTTAGGTTTTGAATTGACACTCAATAAATCTCTAGCAATCCTATTTCACTGGAACTATTAACATTGGCTTCCTCAAACAACTTTGGAGTGAAAATCCTGAGAGACATTCCCTGAATAGCCCAATTCAATTCATGTCAAAAACTCTGACCCATGATACTGTAGCTGCACTTACGTCTGTATCAACCACCCAGGTGGATCACAAAGGCTTTGCTGGATTGATTTGGGGACTGTGCTCCATAAATCTCTTAATGCTATTTTTCTTCAAGACTCCTGAAGAGTTCTTTTGGGTTATTTTTGTTGTTGTTGCTTTGTCAGAATTTTTTCCTATTGAAAAGTGCAATTTCTTCAAAACCTGAGAAACCTGAGTGGTTTCTGGGCTCCTTGTTCGTTGACCAGGTCTAGGAGAGACAACAAAGTATTTCTCACGTTTTGAAGAATATATTCATTTAATTCAGCCTGTGTAACTCCCAGAAAATTTACAGATTGGGTTGGGTCTTCTATTTTACTTAGATTCATCAACCAGCTGATATATGTCATATGGGTGCCTATGGTCCCTAACTCCTCTTGAGTTGATTTCCATTCCATGAGAATGCACATTGTGCTTGACTGTACCCCTAAATTACAAGCTGAATAAGATTTGTCCAGGTTCTTGATGGCATATCAGTTCCCCCTGACTTTTTGCTGTTCCTATTCAGGTTTACCAAATCAACTACTGCTGAGGCAACAAGAACAACCATATTGTTTACTCTTCAATAATCTGTTAATCCCTAGACAACATCTTTATCAGTTTTTCAGAAGGAACATCATGAAGAAAGCTAGTGAACATCCAACTCCTGCCTGTGTTCTTTATCTTGTCATTCTGGAATTCTGTACTGTTTAATGTTTACTACAGAGGGAAGCTCAGGAAATTCTAAAGTTTCACTTAGCCTGGCCAATTTAAACCAGAAGAAAAGTGGGTTTAGTTGACACCCATGGAATCATCAAAAGCAACACACACCTGCATTATATTCCTATTTGCTCAGTGGCTTCAGTCATGTCCAACTCTCTGTGACCACATGGACTGTAGCCCGTCAGGCTCCACTGTCCATGGGATTTTCTCAGGCAAGGATACTGGGGTAAGTTGTCATTTCCTGTTTCTGAGTTAGATTCCTATTGCTGATATATAAAAAAAATGTCACAAAAGCAGTGGCTTAAACCAAGACAAACTTACTATCTTATGCTCCTGAAGGTCAAAAGTCTTGATGGCCAGACTCTGTTTCTTCTGAGTCTATAAGGAAGAGCTTGTTTCTTTGCCTTTTTCCAAGTTCTAGAGGCTGCCTCATTCCTTGGTTTCTGGCACCGTTCATACTCATGATCCGTAATCATATCACAAAGACTCTGCTCCCTTCATGACATCTCCTTCTTTGACTCCCTTTTATGAAGACCCTCATGACCATATTGTTCTCTCTCACTCCAAAAATCCAGGATAAGCTCCCCATCCTAAGATCCTCATCTTAACCACATGTGCAAACTCCCGCCTGCCACATAAGGCAAAATACTAACAAATACTTAAATCACAAAATACAACCTGTAAATCAGAAGTCTTAGTTAGATAGAACTTAGGGTAGAACTTACTTAGGGTAAAACTTAACCAAAATTTCAATGACACAAGGAATTGTTGTGAAAAAGTGGGGGGATGAGAGGGGGGTGAATTATGCCGTGTGACTTCCGGTGGCCTTTCTTCCTTCATCAGATGGCCTTGCAGCCCACAGTGGCAGACACCATCTCTAAGTGAGGTCTGTCAGAAACCACATAGAGAATTCAGGTTATGAAACACCTCATTTTTATACCCAGGTTTCTATATATCCTAATATCCTACTTGAAATTTTCTAGAGAACCATGACTCATAAATCCATAGGTTTTAGGACTGCTTGTCATAACTGATTACAAACTAGGAATATTCTACTAGGAGGTTTCCTCAGATAAACGTTCTTCTTCTGACAAACACCATCCCTCTTTTTATCAGAAGGGCAGCTATCAGTATGCTTACAAGGACATCCTAAAGAAAATCAGCCCTGAATATTCATAGGAAGGACTGATGCCAAAGCTGAAGCCTCGATACTTTGGTCACCTGATGCGCAGAGCTGACTCATTGAAAAAGATCCTGATGTTGGGAAAAACTGAAGGCAGGAGGAGAAGGGGACGACAGAGGATGAGATGGTTGGATGGCATCACTAACTCAGTGGACATGAATTTGAGCAAACTCCAGGGGATAATAAAGGACATGGGAGCCTGGCATGATGTAGTTCATGGGGTGACAAAGAGTAGGACATGAATGAGTGACTGAACAACAACAACAAACAAGAACATCAGAATGGAACCTTTCTTTCTTTCCCCAATAGCATCCCTTCCCCATAACTGGAAAGAAACAGATTACAAGCCAGATGTTTTAATTCTTTTCTCCCCAAGGGCATTATATTTTAAGTGGTAAGATTGGAAAACTTAGAATAAGACAGGTTTAATTTATATTGTGGCTTATTTATTAGTTTCCCTAGCGGCTCAGACTATAAAACGTCTGCCTACAATGCAGGAAACCTGAGTTCAATCCTTGGATCAGAAAGATCTCCTGGAGAAGGAAATGGCAACCCACTCCAGTATTCTTGCCTGGAAAATCCCATGGATGGAGGAGCCTGGTCGGCTACAGTCTATGGGGTTGCAGAGTCAGACACGAATGAGCAACTTCACTTCACTTCATTTTTTTATTTATTAGTTGTGTGTGTGCATGCTCAGTCACTCAGTTGTGTCCTACTCTTTGCAACCCCATGGACTGTAACCTACAGGCTCCTCTGTCCATGAAATTTTCCAGGCAAGAATACTGTAGTGGGTTGCCATTTCCTCCTCCAGGAGATCTTCCTGATCCAGGAATGGAACCTGTGTGTCTTGCATCACCTGCATTGACAGGCAAATTATTTACCACTGTGCCATCTGGGAAGCCCATTTATTACTTAACTGGCTTTAAAAGTTATTCATAACTTTTTGGATTCAGTTTTCAGACATGAAATATGAATAATAATACAGAGTTCATAGATATGACTTAAAAGTTAAATTTAAAAGTTTTTGTGAGCTATGAAACCCCATTTTTCTCAAGGAAAGCCCATCGTTCTCTTCATGAATTCACAAAAATATGTATCCATATCTGACTAAATGCATTTTCATGTTTTATGTAACATTACATTATATATGTGTGTGTTCAGTCATTCAGTCATATCTGACTCTTTGTGACCCCATAGACTGTAGCCTGCCAGGTTCCTCTTTTCACAGGATTCTCCAGGAAAGAGTTTTGGAGTGGGTTGTCATTTCCTTCTCCAGGGAATCTTCCTGACCCAGGGATCAAATGTACATCTCTAGCATCTCCTGCATTGGCAGGCAGATTCTTTACCATTGAGTCACCTGGGAAGCCCCACATTTCTAAGTATATACCACTCACTTCTGCCTCTCTGTGCTGAACTTTAATAATAATAACCACCATGGGTTCATTCCACAGCTTACTCTGCCAATGTCCTTGGCACCGAGGGCTTACCACTCAGCACTGGAAACAAGTGGCAGACTTATACACTCATGGACTGTGACTAATTAGCATACTTCATAAAAGCTAAACTGCTAATAAAGTTGGCATTATGCAGTCATATGACAAACTATTTATTGCAACACAGCCTCTCACAATTTAGATTGAAACAGAGGCTGCTGCTGCCAGGGCAATTGGCCTGAGAAACTCACTGAACTTAGAAGGATTAGATGCTAATTCCTGGAAGGAAGTGGAACAGATTCATTGTAATCACTTGCTGGTACCCCTGATTTAACCAAACTGTCTTTTCTCCTCAATTCAAACACATGTATTTACATCATAGTTAAAATTATGTTTTTATGTGCCATATGAAATTTCTAATGTCTTATAAATAAATGTCTTACTTTTTTCCTCACTACCCTTTTTGAAAATTCATACACATTATATTAACTGATCTCCCACATGCATGCATGTGTGCTAAGTCATTTCAGTTGTGTTCAACTCTTTGAAACTCTGTGGACTTTAGCCCTCCAGGCTCCTCTCTCCATGGGTTTCCCCAGGCAAGAACACTGGAGTGGGTCTCCACGTCCTCCTCCAAGTGATTTTCCTGACTCAGGGATCAAACCAATGTCTCTTACATCTCCTGCACTGACAGGCAGATTCTTTACCACTAGCACCCCCTAGGTAGCCTGACCTCACAATACTGAGGCCTAAATAAATTATTATTGTTACCAACTCTTCCCCTCTTATTTCTTCTATGATATCATGATACCAGCTATGTCTTTCTATCTTAATGCTACAATAACATTAGTCTTTTCCTTCACCTTATAAATGCCCACTTGTTCCTTTAATTACTATGTGAAGAAAGAGAGAGAGCAAGGGATGGGGGGCAGAAATGACTTCTACTTTGACCCATTAAGGATTAACTGCTGTAAAATCTGCCATTTGGACACACACACACACACACACACACACACACACACACACAAATGGAGAAAACAGACAAAAACTTAAGCAAGGGATTTCAAACATTAGACAACAGGAAGTAAACCCTAACAAAAAGACAATGAAGTGATCCTATTATTCCAACAGATTACTTCCTATTATTAACTGGATTCCAAGTTATCACTTAGGGCTTCCTTGGTGACTTGGTGGAAAAGCATCTGTCTGCCAATGCAGGAGACAGGAGTTTGATCCCTGGGTCAGGAAGACCCCCTGAAAAGAGAATGACTACCCACTCCAGTATTCTTGCCTGGAAAATCCCATGGACAGAGGAGCCTGGCAGCTACAGTCCATGGGGTCACAAAGAGTTGGACACCACTTAGTGACCAGAGAACAACAAAGTTATCACCTAGAGCTGGGAAATCACAACAGCCTGGTGCCTTGCTGAGTTGCAGAGACAGAAACAGTGTGGAGAGGCTGGCCCTGTCATAATTCCCAGGTGAGGACTGATGGGGCACTGGAGGTCTCCAGATACCGAGGGTAACGTGTGACATGACAGGGTGGACCACTTAGAAGCAGTGGGCTGTACGATGCACACGGGGCTGGAAGTTACCTCCTCAATAGCAAAATGGGAGGCCTGTTTCACACAGGGACTGAGGAGAGTTCTCATCCTGGATATACCTTCCTAGAGAGACCAAAATGGTCCCCCTCTAACTACTTAGGATCTGCCATAGAAAAAGACTATAAACACAGGCATCTAAGGGTAAAATCTGATCCTCACATTCCATGATAGCATTCCAACCTCAATTCAAAAGTATTTTATAAAATCCAACACAATGCAGCACTCAAAATATAAAATCTATTAAAAATCATACCTCATTATCAATTACATATTAACAAAGCTGGAAAAAATAATAAAAGATCTAATTACTCCTTTTAGAGCAATTACATAATGATAGCAAACCTAGCTACCAACATATCAATGACTCAATAACACTGAAAAAGAAACTTAAGTAACCTAGGATACCCTGTTAACAAAAAGACGCATGGAAATTAGTGATTTTTTAAAATGCCGATGAAGATTTGGCTAAGATGGGTATATGTTTACCTCCAGTAAAATACAAACTGGATATGCACTATGTTATTATTTAACATGCAATATAACTCTATAAAATAATCCATCTTGGATCTACTTCTGGTTGCATGTTATTTTTAAAAAAACTAAAAAAAAGCTTTTGTTGCAAGTCTCTTTTAACTAGAACATAATCTGATGTTCATGATTATGAACATGATTATGAGTATCTGATATTCATGATTCATAAGGCATCATGAATTAGTTAACTTTCCAATGCTAATGAAGCAGACACAAAAGCTGTGTAACCTAGACAATGACATGCCACTGCTCACAAGAGCAGTTTAGACTCGTTCTTGCTCCCCAAAATGGTGTGAACTTTATGTCTTTCCTCTGAAGCGGTATCGCTTTTGACAAATGTAGAAAAAATTTAAACCAGGGATATAACTTATATTTTGTAATTTTAAGCTCAAGACTATTTAGTGGGACTGACAACTATCGAGGCACCAGGTTGTGAACTCTAAGAATAAGGATGAAAACAGGGAATGCAATCAGTGAAAAGACCTCAGTTAGGTGGTAGGTACTGGAGACAGCAAAGACCCGGTAATATATTGACTTTTTACCCATGTTCAATGGCTCAGCCGAGCCCAGGTTGGAGGCCAGATTTGGAAGAGCTGTAAGGGAGCTTGTCTAAGTGTTCATATCAGCACTGTTCACAATAGCAAAGACATGGAGGCCATCTAAATGTCCATTGACAGAACTATTTTTTGCTACTGCTTAACTGTTTCATGTATTTTTTATATTATTGCTATCATCATTTTAGTATTAAATTTTTCCATTTATAAAACTAGTAAATAAGCAATGGGTCAATACTGAGTAGTGAGTGCTTGGAGGATTCAGGGCAGGGACAGTATGGATAAAAATTCTCACTGTACAATTTCCCATTTAGACAGAAATATTAATAAGACTGGATTTAAACAATATATTATTCATAGGATGCAATGCAATTTAATATTTTAAGTAGTTACATGATTAAATTATGATTATATATTGTCCTTTTGCCTGTTCATACAGTAATCAAAATTTTAACATCTGTTGGATCAAAGAAAAAGCAAGGGAATTCCAGAAAAACATCTCCTTCTGCTTCATTGACTATGCTAAAGCCTTTGACAGTGTGGATCACAAGAAACCGTGGAAAATTCTTCAAGAGATGGGAATACCAGACCACTTTATCTGCCTCCTGAGAAATGTGTATGAAATCAAGAAGCAACAGTTAGATCTGGTCGTGGAAAAACAGACTGGTTCCAAATTGGTAGAGGAGTAGGTCAAGGCTGTATATTGTCACCCTGCTTATTTAACTTACATGCAGAGAACATCATGAGAAATGCTGGGCTGGATGAAGCACAAACTGGAGTCAAGATTTCCAGGAGAGATATCAATAACCTCAGATGTACAGATGACACCCCACTTATGGCAGAAAGCAAAGAAGAACTAAAGAACCTCTTGATGAAAGTGAAAGAGCAAAGTGAAAAAGCTGGCTTAAAACTCAACATTCAGAAAACTAAGATCATGGCATCCAATCTGATCAGTTCAGTTGAGTCACTCAGTTGTGTCTGACCCCTTGAGACCCCATGGACTGCAGCATGCCAGACTTCCCTGTCCATCACCAACTCCCAGAGCTTGCTCAAACTCATGTCCATCGAGTCCATGATGCTATCCAACCATCTAAACCTCTGTTATCCCCTTCTCCCCTGCCTTCAATCTTTCCCAGCATCAGGGTCTTTTCCAATTAGGCAGTTCTTTGCATCAGGTCACCAAAGTATTGGAGCTTCAACTTCAGTCCTTCCAATGAATATTAAAGACTGCTTTCTTTTTGGATTGACTGGTTTGATGAACTTGCAGTCCAAGGGACACTCAAGGGTCTTCTCCAACACCACAGTTCAAAAGCATCAATTCTTGGGTGCTCAGCTTTCTTTATAGTCCAGCTCTCACATCCATACATGACTACTGGAAAAACCATAGCTTTGACTAGACAGACCTTTGTTGATGAAGTAATGTCTCTGCTTTTTAATATACTGTCAAGGTTGGTCATAGCTTTTCTATGGTCAAAGCTGTTCTTTTTCAAGTAGCAAACATCTTTTAATTTCATGGCTGCAGTCACCATTTGCAGTGGTTTTGAAAGAAAATAAAGCCCAAGAAAATAAAATCTGTCACCGTTTCCATTGTTTCCCAATCTATTTGTCATGAAGTGTTCAGACCAGTGACTTTACATTTCATGCAAATATGGGCACAATAAAGGACAGAATTAGTATGGGCCTAACAGAAGCAAAAGATATTAAGAAGAGGTGGCAAGAATACCCAGAAGAACTATACAAAAAAGATCTTCATGACCCAGATAACCACAATGGTGTGATCATTCTCCTAGAGCCAGATATCCTGAAGTGCAAAGTCAAGTGGGCCTTAGGAAGCGTCACTACAAACAAAGCTAGTGGAAGTGATGGAATTCCAGTTAAGCTATTTCAAATCCTAAAAGATGATGCTGTGAAAGTGCTACACTCAATATGCCAGCAAATTTGGAAAACTCAGCAGTGGCCATAGGACTGAGAAAAGGTCAGTTTTCATTCCAATCCCCCAAAAAGGCAATGCCAAAGAATGTTCAAACTACTGCACAACTGTACTCACTCACTCGCTAGCAAAGTATTACTCAAAATTCTCCAAGCCAGACTTCAACAGTACATGAACCGTGAACTTCCAGATGTTCAAGCTGGTCTTAGAAAAGGCAGAGGAACCAGACAGCAAATTTCCAACATCCGTTAGATCTTAGAAAAAGCAGGAGAATTCCAGAAAAACATTTAGTTCTGCTTTATAGATTATGCCAAAGCCTTTGACTGTGTAGATAACACCAAACTGTGGCGAATTCTTAGAGATGGGAATACCAGACCACCTGACCTGTCTTGTGAGAAATCTGTATACTAGTCAAGAAGCAACAGTTAGAACCAGACATGGAACAACAGACTGGTTCCAATTTGGGAAAGGAGTATGTCAAGGATGTGCATTATCACCTTGCTTATTTAACTTAAATGCAGAGTGCATCATGTGAAATGCCAGACTGGATGATTCACAAGCTGGAATCAAGATTGCTGGGAGAAAAATCAACAACCTCAGATATGGAGATGACACCAATTTAAAGTCAGAAATGAGGAGGAACTAAAGAGCCTCTTATTGAAGGTGAAAACACTGGCTTAAAACTCAACATTCAGAAATGGAAGATCACAGAATCTGGTCCCATCACTTCATGGCAGATAGATGGTGAAAAGAGGAAACAGTGACAGATTTCATTTTCTTAGCCTGCAAAATCACCATGGATAGTGACTGCAGCCATGAAATTAAAAGATGCTTTCTCCTCGGAAGAAAGGCTATGACCAACCTAGACAGCATATTAACAAGCAGAGACATTACTTTGCCAACAAAGGTCAGTATAGTCAAAGCTATGGTTTTTCCATTAGTCATGTACAGATGTAAGAGTTGGACCATAAAGCAGGCTGAGGGCAGAAGAGTTGATGTTTTCAAACTGTGGTGCTAGAGAAGACTTTTAAGAATCCCTTGGACTGCAAGGAGATCAAAGTAGTCAATTGTAAAAGAAATGAACCCTGAATATTTTTTAGAAAGACTGGTGCTGAAGCTCCAATACTTTGGCCATCTGTTGTGAAGAGCGGACTCATTGGAAAAGACCCTGATGCTGGAAAAGATCGAGGGCAAGAGGAAAAGGGGGTAGAACAGAGGATGAGATGGTTGGATTGCATCACTGTCTCAATGGACCTGAGCAAACTCTGGGAGATAGTGAAGGACAGGGAAGCCTGGTATGCTGCAGTTCATGGGGTCTCAAAGAGGAAGACTCGTTTTAGCAACTAAACAGCAACATAGAAGGTTCAGAGTTCCAGCCTTATTACAATTAAAAAATGAAAACTACTATACTGAGCAGTATTCTTCAACTATTAATTTGGTAAGCATTTAAAATACTGGTAACAGCCAGTACTGGTGAAGATGTGAAAAAAAAAAAAAACTGTGTTCCTTGTGCAGCTGGTGTGAATATTCATGAATACAACTTCTTGAATACCAGTTTGGCAATAAGTGTATGTACACACACACACACACACATCACACACATAAATTCCTGCCCCAGAAATTTAATATCTTAGAATTTATTCTACAAGATGTATCCATGCAAGTTTATAATTTTCAAATCATATATATACACATGCATACATATATATATATATATGAGGGCTTTCCTTGTGGCTCAGTTGGTAAAGAATCTGTCTGCAATGCCGGAGGACCAGGTTTGATCCCTGGGTTGGGAAGACCCCCTGGAGAAGGAGATGGCAACCCACTCCGGTACTCTTCCCTGGGAAATCCCATAGACAGAGGAGCCTGGGGGGCTATAGTCCATGGGGTCATAAGAGTGTGATGTGACTTAGCAACTAAACCACCACTATATATATATATACATATATATATATATATATATATACACACACATACACTGTATATATATATATATATATACACACACACATACACAACCACACACATACATACACATTTGTAAATATGCTAAGATGTTGATTGCAGCATATCTGTTGCACTAAAATTTGAAATAAAAACTCAATATGATTTCAATCAAATTTGATACATATGTTACAACAAATAGTATGGGATTATATACATTGTGACCTGGTAAGTAAAAATAAATTTCAGAAAAATATATGCAATCCAAAGTTTTTTGGAAAACATGTATGTGTGCATGCGTACACATGCATGCCCAAGTATACATATATGTAAACCATATGTGTACATTGGTGTATTATACATACATTTGTGTATATTAATGGATCTGTGAGATAACACATGTGCATAAGGGCACTCATTATATGTATTTGTATCCTTGTACTTAAGTAGTGCTCCTTACATAGTGGTATCTTTGTGAAACTGAACATGGAAAGACATGCACGCAAGTTATTTTTACAAAAATATCTCAGTTATAAATGATGTAGTTTAAATTTTAAAAAATGACTTGAATATGAAGTCAGTTTAAGAAAATCAGAGCAAAGAAAAATCACCATCACTTTGTCAGCTACTGGACCATATTATGGTTGCTCGCCTGATCTTATCAGAAGAGAAGGAGACGGAAAACATTTCCGTAAATGAAATTGTACTTTTGTGTTCATGTTTCCACTTGAATTACCTCAAACCCAGTTTTAAGAGCTATACCTAAAAAGTAAACTGCTTTTCTCTCCACCTTTAGTTTTTCTTCTTAACAATTTCAAGCTTACAAAAAAATTTCAAGTACAGTAAAATAAGTCTCTTCTGAACCATGTGAGAGTAATTTGCTGACCTGATGTCTCATCGTCCTTCTTTATTTCCATATGCATTTTTGACATACAGGGCATTTTCCTAAATAACTAAAATTCAGTTAATTAACTGGGAAGACCCAGAGGAATCGGGTGGAGAGGGAGGTGGGAGGGGGGATCGGGATGGGGAATACGTGTAAATCTATGGCTGATTCATATCAATGTATGACAAAAAAATAAATAAATAAAAATTAAAAAAAAAAACATAAATACTATCTGATCCTCAGATGAATTTATGTGTCAGGAATAACTTTTAGTTCAAAAGGGTCCAGCTGTGGATCATGGAGAGCACTGTTGTCTTATCTCTTCAGTTTTATTCAGTTTGGTTGAGTTCTTCAGGTTTTTCTGATCTTGATTTTAAAAAAAAAAACATTACAGGGAATTTATCTTGTGGGCTTCCCTGATAGCTCAGTTGGTAAAGAATCCACCTGCAATGAAGGAGACCTTGGTTCGATTCCTGGGTCTGGAAGATCCCCTGGAGAACGAATAGGCCACCCACTCCAGTATTCTTGGGCTTCCTTTTTAAATATTACAGGGAATTTATCTTGTGATGTCCCTCAAGTCATCTTGTGATGTCCCTCAAGTCACATGTGTCTGATGTTTTAACATGACTGGATTCAAGCTACGTTAGGCAGAAATATCAGAGGGATTTCAATCCAAGTTCTTTGTGGCCTCACTATATGTACAGGTTGGCATTACATTTCAACTTATTGATTAAATCCACATGCTCACTTTACTAAATAAGGTATAACTTGTCTGTCTCCACTATAAAGTTATGTCTTCCATCACAATTAAGAAGCATCTTTCTGGGAGCTACATTGTAATTGCATAATTCCCCATACTGCATTAAAATCTCAATTTATTTAGCTATGTCTAGGATTGTGATTTCCTTTTTTATTTAGTGGACTACTTTTACTTACTATCATTATGTATTTTGACCCTCAAATCGTTTCAGATTTTGGCAGGGGATCCTATTATTTTATATCCTTTGAGATATTTCTTTTTTTTTTCCCATTAAGCAATGCATTTATTTCTAGCAGAAGATATTCCATGTTATTTTGTGTTTTCTTTGCCCTAGTCCGTGAATCACCAATTTCTTCAAAAAGCTCTGTTTTGCTTTTGCTTTGGGGGATGATGTTAAGCAGAATCCAACTTATGCCCACTAGATAGGCTGATTTTTATTCCAAGACCAAGCCATTTCAGAGGGCGCACATGTATGTATCCACACACACACATATAAACACCTATACATCCATGTTAATACCCATATTTATTTCTATATCTATCTCCATACATCAAAGGCCATGAGTTCACAATGAAATATCCCATTAAGATCCAAATCACAAGGTTCATTCTAGTTTTTCCTCTTTCTGAGTTTCTCCTCCCAAATACAATCTCCTCACTGCCCTTGGGTTTGGCTCTCCACACCAGGATGTCCTTGTCCCTCTGCCTGGGCCCTGCAACCCTGGGCAAGAATGCCCCCATACATGCCTTCCCCTCCCACAGTGACCTGATTCTGGGGCCCTACTTTCAAAGCTGCTGTCTCCATGGTAACTGGGCCATCTGCCTCCTAGGAGAACCTCCTCCTCACAGCTCTCAACCTTACTGTGTCACTCTTCTGCATGGGGGCCCTGCTGACCTTTTTCCAGCTCTGATCCTAAATGTGACTCCAAGTGCCACGCACCAACCTCGACATATGTGCACTCCCTTCCCAGCTCAGATTCTTGCTCCCCGAGTGCAGACCCTTCCCTGTGTGCTTTTCTTTCAACTCCACATCTGTCCTTGGGGAAACCTGCCCAGCTCACCTGGGCTCTGCCTCACTCAGACTCCAGCCCACTGTGCCCCCCACCTTCCTGCTTTGCCCCACCTAAGAATCTCATGCCTGAATTTCTCAGGAGAGGAAGAGAAGAGTACAAAGGAGAGAAAGAACTGGATAAAGAGGAAGATTTGTGGTTTTGAAACTTAAATTCATTCTCCTCTTCCTAGAAACTGATCGAGTCTTCAGAGTTCCTTGGGAGTCCATTTATCTGTTCAAAAATACACACTGAGCCCTTATTATTCATATAATTTTTAGATTGCTCGTTTAAACAAAAAGAACTATTTCCCTCAGATATAAGATTTAGGATCTCATGACAAACTAAAAAAATTCCATAAATGATGCACTGAGATTAGTATGTGCTATTTCATTGATAATTAATCACTATGAAAAACATAAATCAAGTGAACACCCATCCATTGTATTTCTGTTTGTGTGTTTATATTATAGAAAATCAGACATTAATCATTTGGAGACTAATTTTGAGCCAGAAGTGACTTGAAATAAAGTGATTTCCTACTTTATCCTTCATTAAATCACTAACTCTTTGAGCTTAAAATTGACTTTCAATATCATGACTGTAATGGTATATGCCTGTATTACTGAATGAAAGCAAAGGTAACCTAATTTGCATATTAACCCTGTTAAGTAAGTATGTTTATTATCATTTTCAACAAACAGAAAAACTGAAGTGTTGAGGTTAAGGGATTTTTCTAAGCTCCCTGATCTTGTAAGAGATACAGCATGGAATTAAACTTGAGTTGTTATATTTGCTTAACTTGAAATTCTTAATCTTAACTTTCTATGTTCTGACACCCCATCCAGTTCTCATCAGAAATTCTATTTCAGCAGTTTTCTTTATTATTAATACATAATATATCTCAAACATATCAAACAGGTATGTTGTACAATTCCTTTTATAATGTCCCAACTGTTTTGAATGTTCACGTTTAACAATGTACCCCCATAATTTCTATTGGTGATCGAAGACTTACAACAGAAATCACCATTTCATTTTGAGAAACAACATTGACTATTGTTCCCCTGCCGGTCTGTAAGTTATACTTCCTATAACTTCCTACTTGTTATATATACATCCTACTTGTATATATATAATATAAATATATTATATATATACTTCCTATAACTTCCTACTTGTATGCTGCTGCTGCTGCTGCTAAGTCGCTTCAGTCGTGTCCAACTCTGTGCGACCCCATAGACGGCAGCCCACCAGGCTCCCCCGTCCCTGGGAATTTTCCAGGCAAGAACACTGGAGTGGGTTGCCATTTCCTTCTCCAATTCCTACTTGTATATTCAAGTACAAAATATTCAAATAAAACTGAATAACTTTAATACATTTATATCTTACTAAGTCTTTTTGTGAATTGTCTCTTTATATACTTTGTAACTCTACACTGTGATCCTTATCATTTTGGTTTTAAATGCCCATTCACTTTAACTTCTTCTAGGCATTCCCATAAAAGCACTTTAGAATGATCATATTATTATTTACTGCACAAAGAAATGAGTGGGTTTAGTTTTTGGAAGGACACAATCCATAAGTCTACACAATTGAATGGTCATTCTGAAAGAATTCCTGTGAGCGGTTAGATGAAAAAGTTTGCTCCAACTGGTATAGGTCAGATTATATTTATCTATGAGTGAAAGTGCCATTTTCTTTTGAGTATATTGGCACAGATATTTTAAGTATTCCACATAGAGTTCCTCTCCTTTGTTCATGCTAAGTCGCTTCAGTCATGTCCGACTCTTTGCAACCCTATGTACTGTGACCTTCCAGGCTTCTCTGTCCATGGGATTCTCCAGGAAAGAAGACTGGAGTGGGTTGCCATGCCCTTCTCTAGGGGATCTTCCCAACACAGGGATGGAACCTACATCTCATGCAGCTCCTGCACTGCAGGCGGATTCTTTACCAACTGAGCCACCAGGGAAGCCCTTGCATGAGTAACTTAGAAAAAGTCAGCCTGTGAATCAATCATTTTTCCTATGTGCACTGTTGAATACATAATAGTCTATTGTTTATGACTGATTCTAATATACAGTTGAGCAATTAATGCACACAAAACTGATATCATAATGCATTAAATCTATGTTCACTCTAGAGCAATTAACATGCTCTTTGCTTGTGAATATAGCCTAAGTTGTAGGCTATATATGGGCTTCCCAGGTGGTGCTAATGGAAAAGAACCCACCTGCCAATGCAGGTAGATATTGTAAGGTAAGGGAACTAGAGAAAGTAAGGTTTGGAGAAAGAACGAGACCGACACCACAGAACAGATCACCTTTAATGAGGCGAGAAAGGGCAGCAGTCAGACCAGTGAGCTGCTGCACTAAGTAAAGA
Organism: Cervus canadensis; assembly: GCF_019320065.1. Lineage (NCBI taxonomy): Eukaryota > Metazoa > Chordata > Mammalia > Artiodactyla > Cervidae > Cervus > Cervus canadensis. Next base: position 59,899,958 of record NC_057399.1, on the reverse strand, counting down.
AAAGAGTAGGTATATATAGAAAACATATATATGTGGAGATACATTGTTTTGAGGGGGTCTGTTTTTCCTCAAGATTATTTTGATTAGTTAGCCTCTGACAACTGGGGCAAGGAATTCCTGGGACCGGCCGGGGACTGGGACCGGCTGGGAGCTGAACGTAATCAATCTTAATGTTCATGCCTTTCTTCAGGGGAGAAAGTTCTTTATTCTGTATAGAATGGTGGGAAAGACACGGAGGGGAGTTTTAACTCCAGGCTATTTTGAGCCATGAAGCTTGCCTTCAGATATAAGAGATACAGGTTCAATCCCTGGGAAATCTTGCCCAGGAAATCCCATGGACAGAGGAGCCTGGTGGGCTACCGTCCATAGCGTGGCACGGTCTACATGACTGATGTGACCTAGCATGCACACACACATAGGCTGTACATAGACTAAGAGAGTACCAGCTTCCATTCAGTAAAGCTTATTCCAAAACAATGGACTGAACTGATGAATTATCCATGTGGATGGCCAGACCACTTCAATTATTTTCTTTAGTGACTGTAATGTCTTTGTGATTAAAAAAAGAAAATTCCTTTTTTGCCCACATATATCTAAAAGGAATTTTTTAACAACCTAGATAGAAATTGCTTTAATAAGCACTACAGTAACTGTGAGAAACCTGTTTCCATGCAATTTTTCAAAAATTTTTAGAAGACATGAAAATTCGAATCATAGGAGTTCCAGAAGAAGAAGACAAAAAGAAAGGCCATGAGAAAATACTCGAGGAGATAATAGCCGAAAACTTCCCTAAAATGGGGAAGGAAATAGCCACCCAAGTCCAAGAAACCCAGAGAGTCCCAAACAGGATAAACCCAAGGCGAAACACCCCAAGACACATATTAATCAAATTAACAAAGATCAAACACAAAGAACAAATATTAAAAGCAGCAAGGGAGAAACAACAAATAACACACAAAGGGATTCCCATAAGGATAACAGCTGATCTATCAATAGAAACCCTCCAGGCCAGAAGGGAATGGCAGGATGTACTGAAAGTAATGAAAGAGAATAACCTACAACCTAGATTACTGTATCCAGCAAGGATCTCATTCAGATATGAAGGAGAATTCAAAAGCTTTACAGATAAGCAAAAGCTGAGAGAATTCAGCACCACCAAACCAGCTCTTCAACAAATGCTAAAGGATCTTCTCTAGACAGGAAATGTAGAAAGGTTGTATAAACGTGAACCCAAAACAACAAAGTAAATGGCAACGGGACCACACCTATCAATAATTACCCTAAATGTAAATGGGTTGAATGCCCCAACCAAAAGACAAAGATTGGCTGAATGGATACAAAAACAAGACCCCTATATATGCTGTCTACAAGAGACCCACCTCAAAGCAAGAGACACATACAGACTAAAAGTGAAGGGCTGGAAAAAAATATTTCACGCAAACGGAGACCAAAAGAAAGCAGGAGTCGCAATACTCATATCAGATAAAATAGACTTTCAAATAAAGGATGTGAAAAGAGACAAAGAAGGACACTACATAATGATCAAAGGATCAATCCAAGAAGAAGATATAACAATTATAAATATATATGCACCCAACATAGGAGCACCGCAATATGTACGGCAAATGCTAACGAGTATGAAAGAGGAAATTCATAGTAACACAATAATAGTGGGAGACTTTAATACCCCACTCACAACTATGGATAGATCAACTAAACAGAAAATTAACAAGGAAACACAAACCTTAAATGACACAATGGACCAGCTAGACCTAATTGATATCTATAGGACATTTCACCCCAAAACAATCAACTTCACCTTTTTCTCAAGTGCACACGGAACCTTCTCCAGAATAGATCACATCCTGGGCCATAAATCTGGTCTTGGAAAATTCAAAAAAATTGAAATCATTCCAGTCATCTTTTCTGACCACAGTGCAGTAAGATTAGATCTCAATTACAGGAAAAAAATTGTTAAAAATTCAAACACCTGGAGGCTAAATAACACGCTTCTGAATAACCAACAAATCATAGAAGAAATCAAAAAAGAAATCAAAATATGTATAGAAATGAATGAAAATGAAAACACAACAACCCAAAACCTATGGGACACTGTAAAAGCAGTGCTAAGGGGAAGGTTCATAGCATTACAGGCTTACATCAAGAAACAAGAAAAAAAACAAATAAATAACCTAACTCTACACCTAAAGCAATTAGAGAAGGAAGAAATGAAGAACCCCAGGGTTAGCAGAAGGAAAGAAATCTTAAAAATCAGGGCAGAAATAAATGCAAAAGAAACTAAAGAGACCATAGCAAAAATCAACAAAGCTAAAAGCTGGTTTTTTGAAAAAATAAACAAAATTGACAAACCATTAGCAAGACTCATTAAGAAACAAAGAGAGAAGAACCAAATTAACAAAATTAGAAATGAAAATGGAGAGATCACAACAGACAACACTGAAATACAAAGGATCATAAGAGACTACTACCAGCAGCTCTATGCCAATAAAATGGACAACTTGGATGAAATGGACAAATTCTTAGAAAAGTATAACCTTCCAAAACTGAACCAGGAAAGAAATAGAAGATCTTAACAGACCCATCACAAGCAAGGAAATCGAAACTGTAATCAAAAATCTTCCAGCAAACAAAAGCCCAGGACCAGATGGCTTCACAGCTGAATTCTACCAAAAATTTAGAGAAGAGCTAACACCTATCTTACTCAAACTCTTCCAGAAAATTGCAGATGAAGGTAAGCTTCCAAACTCATTCTATGAGGCCACCATCACCCTAATTCCAAAACCAGACAAAGATGCCACAAAAAAGAAAACTACAGGCCAATATCACTGATGAACATAGATGCAAAAATCCTTAACAAAATTCTAGCAAACAGAATCCAACAACATATTAAAAAAATCATACACCATGACCAAGTGGGCTTTTATCCCAGGAATGCAAGGATTCTTTAATATCTGCAAATCAATCAATGTAATACACCACATTAACAAATTGAAAGATAAAAACCATATGATTATCTCAATAGATGCAGAGAAAGCCTTTGACAAAATTCAACACCCATTTATGATTAAAACTCTCCAGAAAGCAGGAATAGAAGGAACATACCTCAACATAATAAAGCTATATATGACAAACCACAGCAAGCATCACCCTCAATGGTGAAAAATTGAAAGCATTTCCCCTGAAATCAGGAACAAGACAAGGGTGCCCACTCTCACCACTACTATTCAACATAGTGTTGGAAGTTTTGGCCACAGCAATCAGAGCAGAAAAAGAAGTAAAAGGAACCACAGATAGGAAAAGAAGAAGTGAAACTCTCGCTGTTTGCAGATGACATGATCCTCTACATAGAAAACCCTAAAGACTCTACCAGAAAATTACTAGAGCTAATCAATGAATATAGTAAAGTTGCAGGATATAAAATTAACACACAGAAATCCCTTGCATTCCTATATACTAACAATGAAAAAACAGAAAGAGAAATTAAGGAAACAATACCATTCACCATTGCAACAAAAAGAATAAAGATACTTAGGAGTATATCTACCTAAAGAAACAAAAGACCTATACATAGAAAACTATAAAACACTGATGAAAGAAATCAAAGAGGACACAAACAGATGGAGAAACATACCGTGTTCATGGATTGGAAGAATCAATATTGTCAAAATGGCTATTCTACCCAAAGCAATCTATAGATTCAATGCAATCCCTATCAAGCTACCAACGGTATTTTTCACAGAACTAGAACAAATAATTTCACAATTTGTATGGAAATACAAAAAACCTCGAATAGCCAAAGTAATCTTGAGAAAGAAGAATGGAACTGGAGGAATCAACCTGCCTGACTTCAGACTCTACTACAAAGCCACAGTCATCAAGACAGTATGGTACTGGCACAAAGACAGAAATATAGATCAATGGAACAGAATAGAAAGCCCAGAGATAAATCCACGAACCTATGGACACCTTATCTTTGACAAAGGAGGCAAGGATATACAATGGAAAAAAGACAACCTCTTTAACAAGTGGTGCTGGGAAAACTGGTCAACCACTTGTAAAAGAATGAAACTAGAACACTTTCTAACACCATACACAAAAATAAACTCAAAATGGATTAAAGATCTAAATGTAAGACCAGAACCTATAAAACTCCTAGAGGAGAACATAGGCAAAACACTCTCCGACATAAATCACAGCAAGATCCTCTATGACCCACCTCCCAGAATATTGGAAATAAAAGCAAAACTAAACAAATGGGACCTAATGAAGCTTAAAAGCTTTTGCACTACAAAGGAAACTATAAGTAAGGTGAAAAGACAGCCCTCAGATTGGGAGAAAATAATAGCAAATGAAGCAACAGACAAAGGATTAATCTCAAAAATATACAAGCAACTCCTGCAGCTCAATTCCAGAAAAATAAATGACCCAATCAAAAAATGGGCCAAAGAACTACACAGACATTTCTCCAAAGAAGACATACAGATGGCTAACAAACACATGAAAAGATGCTCAACATCACTCATTATCAGAGAAATGCAAATCAAAACCACAATGAGGTACCATTACACGCCAGTCAGGATGGCTGCTATCCAAAAGTCTACAAGCAATAAATGCTGGAGAGGGTGTGGAGAAAAGGGAACCCTCTTACACTGTTGGTGGGAATGCAAACTAGTACAGCCGCTATGGAAAACAGTGTGGAGATTTCTTAAAAAACTGGAAATAGAACTGCCATATGACCCAGCAATCCCACTTCTGGGCATACACACTGAGGAAACCAGATCTGAAAGAGACACGTGCACCCCAATGTTCATCGCAGCACTGTTTATAATAGCCAGGACATGGAAGCAACCTAGATGCCCATCAGCAGATGAATGGATAAGGAAGCTGTGGTACATATACACCATGGAATATTACTCAGCCATTAAAAGAATTCATTTGAATCAGTTCTAATGAGATGGATGAAACTGGAGCCCATTATACAGAGTGAAGTAAGCCAGAAAGATAAAGAACATTACAGCATACTAACACATATATATGGAATTTAGAAAGATGGTAACGATAACCCTATATGCAAAACAGAAAAAGAGACACAGAAATACAAACAGACTTTTGAACTCTGTGGGAGAATGTGAGGGTGGGATATTTCAAAAGAACAGCATGTATACTATCTATGGTGAAACAGATCACCAGCCCAGGAGGGATGCATGAGACAAGTGCTCGGGCCTGGTGCACTGGTAAGACCCAGAGGAATCGGGTGGAGAGGGAGGTGGGAGGGGGGGATCGGGATGGGGAATACGTGTAACTCTATGGCTGATTCATGTCAATGTATGACAAAACCCACTGAAATGTTGTGAAGTAATTAGCCTCCAACTAATAAAAAAAAAAATATTATTGATAGTAATTTAATACACAGTAGCTTATACATACATAGGCTATCCATAGATAGAAGTTAGTATACATATTTAACATTTCCCTTTCTATATGTCACTGGGTTTTCTATGAATACAATCTTTATTTCTGCTTCTCAACTATAATGTCTTTGAATTTGTATTTTCTCTTCTGAAGGAATATATGTTGTTCACTGATGCTTTGCTTCAAAAGGGCAATGATGTATTAATGAAAATGGAACTCTTTGTATAACTGGATATCATGTAGGCACTTTATTTGTACTGTTTACCTAGGAACAAGATTTTTAAATGTTTACTATTAATTTTGTGATAATCATCTTTTTCTATTCTGTCATAAATAAGATCTAGCCACAATGGGATGCAAGTAGAATTTTATGGTCTGTCTGTTCCTATATTTACACTTAAGAAAAGCTTCTACAACATTTCCTTAAATGTTTCTGAGAACAATCCATATTTATAGTACTTAAAATGTTCATTACATTTGCTAAACTTTTATTTTTGTTATTTTTAAGAATGTTTTTAAAGAGTTTGTTTTTAGAGCAGTTTTAGGTTCACAGAAAAGTTCACAGGAAGGTAGAGAAATTTCCCATATATACTTTGCTCCACAAATGTATAACATTTGAGGTATTATCAACATCCCCCACCAGAGTGATACATTATTATAGCTGGTGAACCTATATGGACATATCATAATCACCATTTTCCTTAGGGTTCACTCTTGGTGATGTATATTATATTGGTTTGGACAAATGTATAATGACTTGGATCCATAATTATAGTGTCACACAGCATGCTTTCATTGCTCAAAAAATCTTGTGCTTCCCCCTATTCATCCATCACCCCTCAAATCCTTGGTAAGTTCTGATTCTTTCTGCATAGCCGTAGTTTGGTTTTTTTCAGAATGTCACATAATTGGAATCATGTAGTATGTAGCCTTCAGATTGGTGTCTCTTACTCAGTCATATGCATTTAAGTTTCTTCCATTCCTTTTTGTAGCTTAGTAGCTTACTTCTTTTTATTTCTGAATAATACTCCATTCTCTGAGTATGTCATAATTGAATTTTTAAAAACTTCGCATTTCAAAACTATATTATTTATGGGAGAAATGGAAAAGTACTGCAAAAAAATTCCCACTGAAACTTCACTCAGTCCCCTAATACTATTATTTCCTTTTCTTAGTTTTGATGTGACCTTGACACAGTTATGAAAAGTAAGCAGATAACATTGGCACAATGCACTTAGCTAAATCACAGATTACCTCTAACGCTACTTGTTTTCTCACTCATGTCTGTCTTTGAGTCAGAATCCCACTCCTGATATCACACTGCGTTTAGCCATCCTCTCCTTATTCTCCCCTGATCTACCACATTTCCTGCTGGTTCCTTGGCTTTCATGGCCTTGACATATTTGAAGGTATTTTGCAGAATATCCCACTATTTAGGCTTATCTGATATCTTCTCATAGATAGAGTGGAGTTATGACACTGAAAAGAGAATGTCCTAAGAGCATTATTTTTCCCTTGCCTGTTTTGCTTTCTAGATGTGAGTCATTAAGTTCAGGCTACATTCAAGAAAAAGGGAGCTCAGTTTCACATCCTGGTGGAAGAAATATCAAAGAATTTGCAGACATATGTTAAATATGCCACAGTAATTAACACATATTTGGGAGAAGATCATTTGAGGCTATGCAAATATTCCATTTCTACTTAAAGTCTACTGACTAATTTTAGCAACCATCTGTAGATCTTGCTTACTGCAATTATTACTCTAGTGCTCAAATGGTGGCTATTTTTCTCATTATTTTTACATTTATTAATTGGAATTCTATGGTAAGGTAGAATTATCTCTTTGTATCTATTTATTCATTTTGTCATTTTACTATCAGGAGGGACTTACTTATTTTTGAAAATCATTCTTTTGGTTATAATTCACTACAATCTTATTTATTTTGTTGCTCATATTTTTCTTGATTTGGTTATTTAGATCTTTTAGAGAGAATTTCCCTTATTTTTTTGAGAGATTTTATTTTTAGGGGCTCCAAAATCACTGAAGATGGTGACTGCAGCTATGACCAACCTAGACAGCATATTAAAAAGCAGAGACATTACTTTGCCAACAAAGGTCTGTCTAGTCAAAGCAATGGTTTTTCCAGGAGTCATATATGGATGTGAGAGTTAGACTATAAAGAAAGTTGAGTTCTGAAGAACTGATGCTTTTGAACGGTGGTGTTGGAGAAGACTCTTGAGAGTCCCTTGGACTGCAAGATCCAACCTGAATATCATAAAGGAAATCAGTTCTGAAAATTAATAGGAAGGACCGATGCTGAAGCTGAAACTCCAATACTCTGGCCACCTGATATAAAGAACCAACTCATTGCAAAATATCCTGATGTTGGAAAAGATTGAAGGTGGAAGGAGAAGGGGACTGCAGAGGATGAGATGGTTGGCTGTCCTCACTGTCACGATGGACATGAGATTGAGTATGCTCTGAGAGTTGGTGATGGACAGAGAAGCCTGGCATGCTGCAGTCCATGGATTCGCAAAGATTTGGACACAACTGAGTGACTGAACTGAACCCCTTATTTTTTTAGCAATTCCTTATTTTTGCACCTCAGACATAACCTTGTATTTCTGCTGCCTAGAACCAACCATTTCTTCAAAGAATCATGGTTCCTTTTACTGGACAATGGTATTTAAAAACTAAATTTGAGTGGTACCTATGCTCATTTCAACTAGGGTATACAGTTCTCAGAGGACAGAGAGAGGAAACACATGTATCTACATTTCATTACAATGTAGATATTTGTGCTAACTAATCCTCCCCCTCCAACACACATATATTTATATTTCTACATCTTTTAAAATAAACAGGAGTTCATAGTGGTATCTCTCTTATTCAGCACTCTTATTCAGTTTTTATCAATATTTCCTCTCTTACTTACTTGCAACTTCTTTCTCTGGTCATGAGAAACCTGGCTTCCGTTATTGACAATGTATTTACTTTAGAATGTGTTTGAAGGTTTTTCAGAATTGGTAACCATATAAATTAGAAACAAATTTACCAACTACTTTTTTTTTTTTGAGTGTCACAATAATAAATCAAAACATTGCTTTCCAAACTTACTTAACTCTGCTCCTCTCCAAGGAATATTACAGTAATTGTAACATAGTTAAATTAGTTTGCTAGGGACTGAGTTTCACTCAGTTTTTCCAGAATCCGGCTTGATGTTGTTGTTGGTATGATTGTCCCCATTTGTTTCTAAAGGGGACTCCCACCCAGGGGGTGTCTTCAGAGTGCAGAGCTGGGGTGCCGGGAAGGAGCTGGCTGTGCAGAGGGTCATCTCTGGGCTGAGACCTGGGGGGTGGCTGGGCAGCCCGGAGGTTGGTGGCCAAGACCTCCAATGGCGCTGAGGCAGGGGTGGCCCTTCTCTAGGTGGAGGCAACGTGCCCTCACCTGACTCTTGAAGAGACTGCCACCGCACAGAGTGGGGCGGTGGGCCACTGCCCCGCTGAGACCACGCACTGCCCTCTGGGACAGCTGGAAGGATCACACTCTCCCCTCCCTCTGTCCCAGTCCCATGGGCATGGCTGGCTCAGGCAGGGCTGTGGTAGCGGGTACAGACAGGGCTTACGCTTGAGGCACGTTGCCCGGCGCCAGCTAGACTCTGCAATGGGAGGCTGAAGCCTAGTGTCTCCAGAGTCCTCCCCAAGTAGAGGCGTCTGAGGTGGAAAGGATGGAGGCAGACAAGGTCAAGGGGCAGTTTGGGGTCACGGGACTCACCTGAGCCACCGGCTCCTGGAAGCCCCTCTCTCTCTGCTAGTGGCCCTCATGGGCCTCACTCCCTAGGTAGGGGTCTCGCCAGCCGTCAAGTGGCTCCTCAGGAGGGCACACATCTCCTCAGATAGGGCGTAGGGCTCCCTAGGGACGCTTGTGACGCCTCAGGACGGGCACGTGACTGACTGACTACCCAGGGCTGCATGGCTCCTCAGGGTGGACACACATGATTCCCCAGGGTGGGCATCTGGCTCCCCAGGGCGGGCACGTGGCTCCCCAGAGCTGCATGACTCCTCAGGGCAGGCACGTGGCTCCCCAGGGCAGGCACATGGCTCCTCAGGACAGGCACATGGCTCCTCAGGGCAGGCACGTGGCTCCTCAGGGCAGGCATGTGGCTCCCCAGGGGGCACGTGGCTCCCCAGAGCTGCATGACTCCTCAGGGCAGGCACATGGCTCCTCAGGGCAGGCACGTGACTCCTCAGGACAGGCACATGGCTCCTCAGGGCAGGCACGTGGCTGCCCAGAGCTTCATGACTCCTCAGGACGGGCACATGGCTCCCCAGGGCAGGTGCCAGGAATTGTCTAATCAGGCTAGTGAGATTCTCAAGTGTTTATACAAACGGTTATGGCAGTTGGCATTTGTCAGGTTAGTAGTAATAGTGCAGTGTTAGTTGCTCAGTCATATCTGACCATTTGCAACCCCACTGACTTGTAGCCTGTCAATGGGATTTCCCAGACAAGAATACTGGAGTGGGTAGCCATTTCCTTTTCCAGGGTATCTTCCCCACCAGGGATCACGAGTGTATTTGTACACTTTTCAGTCAGTATTGGAGACTATATGCCATTTTTAGTCTCTTAATACCATCAACAATTTAACCCCAAAATCATTTCTGATATTACCAGTGTATTAGTTTAGTGTTAGATTACATTTTACCTGTAAGAGAAAACTTGATCTTAAAAGTCTTATGGCATCAGTTGAACATTATGAACAGAAATTTGACAGGAGGTAAGGTTACAGCCATCGAAGGCATACCAGGCAAATGATGACTGAAACTGTGAAAATGGAGGTGGATATGGAAGGGGACAATTGTAAATCCAGCTTAGACAGCCTAAAGTATTTGCACTGGGGAAATCTGAACATTACATCTTAGGAGAAGGAAATAAACATTTAAAAGAATTCAACAGAATGGTAAATGCTAGATGTCATCTGACAGGGAGGATACATTTTGACAGATACTGAATATACACATTAAATGAGAGTTTAATAAGAAGTTATGGAAACCTAATTTGTGGGGGGCAGGGGAGGGTGGTTCATAGACTGTTTGTACAATTAAACGAGCTTTAGATATGTTATGAACTGTATCTAATATTAATTTCCTCTCACTCCATACTTCATTGGATCCCAGCATAAGTGATGGTTTGCATAGTATTCTAAAGTATCAATACATTTGATAACTTTTTAACTTTGGTTCAGCAAGTATTTACATCATTTTATAATCATGAGCTGGTATGTTACACAAAACCAGGAGGCTGCTTTATTTGTATAGAAAGCATGGGAATTCTAAACTGTATTGGAAAAATGTGTGTGTTGAATATTTAATAGTCATTTTAAAATTGTGAGTTGGCACATTCAGAGTTAAAATAACATAGTTAACACTTGATGTGACTAGATGTTACTTTGTCTAGGCTCCTTTTTAATTTGTTTATTTAAAAAACATTAGATATGATAAATATTAGGCACAGAATGCTATCTTATGCATCCATTGTAGAAAATTGTATTCCAATGAACATTTTCAGAAAACGTTTCTATAAATGAAGATGTACTTTCTAACAGCTCAGAAGATACCCTTTGTCTTTAGTAAATCAAAATTGTATTCCACTCTTTTAATAAAGTCTTCAAAGGCAAAGATACTGACTATAAATCTATATATCCATCTATTATCTATGTACTCCAACAAATATGAGCAATCCTTTTTTACCAGAAAGTAGAGTATTAATTTGAGAGCCTATCCTGAGTCACAGAGTTGGTTTTCTTTGGGGTTTTATACTGCTTATCACTAATTATCAAGAAAAATTATTCTTTGATCCATCACCTAAATGTCTATTTGTCCTGAGCCTACAAGGGTCAAGTACGACTAAAACATATCTGAAAATCTACTCTATCAAATGAGTACTGGTGGTACTTTACCATCGTTCACTCACTTTCTAAGGACACCAGATGTCAGGAGACAGCCTGCTGGGAGTTTGTGAAGGGGACTCAGTGGTTCCATGATAGTAACCCTAAGGAAGATCATGTAGGAGTTTTAGAAGTGTGATGCTAGTTATATCCAGCTTCTGAGGTGTATGTGAATCTGTACTGTGTTGGGTGTGGGGATGGGGATTCGTTTGCTGGAGTTGCTGTAACAAACATTACAGACTCAGTGGCAGCAGACATCTCTTTCTCGCTGGGGGCTAAAAGGCCTTGATGGAGGTATGGGCAGGGTTGGTTTCTCTTGAGGTTGCTCTCCTTTTGTGGATGGCTATGTTCTCTTTGGGACTTCCCAGGTGAAAGAGTGGTAAAGAATTCACCTTCCAATGTAGGAGATACAGGAGATGAGGGTTCAATCCCTGGGTCAGAAAGGTCCCCTAGAGGAGAAAATGGCAACCCATTCCAGTTCTTGCCTGAAGAATCCCATGGACAGAGGAGCGTGGGGTCACAAAAGAGTTGACATGACTGAGCACAGCACAGATGTTCTCTTTACTTCTGCATTTAATCATCTTTCCGTGTCTCTGTCAGGATCTCCTTTTCTTACAATGACCCCAATCATAACTGGGGGATTAAGCGCTCACCCTACTTACTTCATCATAATTACCTCTTTAAAGTCCATATATTTGATACAATCACATTCTGAGGTCCTAAGGATTAGGACTTCAACATATGAAATTTGGGGAGACAGTTCAGCCCATAACAGGGAGGTATAGAAGGCATCTAGAATATATATATATGTATACATTATATATTATACACACATATATTATTATTATACATTTATTATATAATAATATATATTATAATTATATAATTATAATAATATATATAAATATTATATATTTTATATATTATAATTATATATATATTTATATATTTATATATTATATAATATATTTATATATTATAATTTTAATATATTATATAAAATATATAATAATATAATTATAATAATATTACTATTACACTAATAATAATTAGTATTATTAGTATTATACACACATATAATATATATACATATATATATGCTACTAATTTAGAGTGATTATCACAAAGGGACTATTATTTATTTGTAGGACATATGGGGATAGTCTAAAAATTGTCTCAGAAGATAAACTTGTGCTGTAAAATATACTTATTTACACAGAGTATTTCTACATTGAATACCAGATAATTTTGTTCAGAAAAATAGGTCTGAGAAAGAAAATTAATCTGTATAAACTGGAAAGAAAACATTTTTTATGGGCAGGAATTCTTGCAGTTGTCATATGTTGCAAGCTGTTTCATATCCTGTGCACTTAAATACAATGTAAAGTCTGGCATTTCTAAAATTTTCTCACTTAGCAGCTTATAAAAACAACCTTGCTTGAGAGTAGGTTTAGAAATAATCCATGTATTAAAAAGAAGCAAGAGTCTGATTATTTTACTTAGTAGTTATACCTGCATTGTTGTTGTTGAGTTGCTAAGTTGTGTCTGACTCTTTGGGACCCCACGCACTGTAGCCCGCCAGGCTCCTCTGCCCGTGGGACTTGACAGGCAAGAATACTGGAGTGGGTTGCCATTTCCTGCTCCACGGAATCTTCCCACCCCAGGGATCGAATCTGCATCCCCTGCTTTGGGAGGTGGATTCTATACCAAGAATGCCACTTGGGAAGTGTAATGGAGATAAATGTGTAACATTTTCAAGAAAATTATTAGTGTGCTATTTAGAAAGCATTTAAAGTTTTGACCAGAAGTCTTCAGAGGACCGTAAGTAAACTGTTGGACTTCCAGTGAGGAGCACATCTGTTACCCCTGTTCACCGTTCTCCTCATTCAACAGAGAAGAGGAAAGTGTTTTATCCTCCACGGTGTGGGTGAGCCTCACTCAATCAAGTGAAGGTTTTAATAGAACAAAGACTGACTCTTTCCAAACAGGAAGGAATTCTGACAGCAGACAGCCTTTCAAATTGAACTGCAAAGGTGGTTCTTGCCATATATCTGCCCTTCAAAGTTTGGACCTGTCTGCCTCCATAATAGCACATGTGTACTAAGTCACTAAGTCGTGTCGTACTCTTTGTGATTCCCTGGCCTGTGGCTTATCAGACTCCTCTGTCCATGGGATTATCCTGACAAGAGTAATGGAATGGGTTCCCATTTCCTGCTCCAAGGGATCTTCCCAACCTGGGAACATGAGCCAATTCCTTAAAATCAATTAATATCTCTCCTCTCTCCTCTCTCTCTCCCTCTCTCTCTCTCTCTCTCTCTGTGTGTGTGTGTGTGTGTGTGTGTGTGTGTTCTGTTTCTCTGGGGAACCCTGACTAATACAATGACTGTCAAGACAGGGAATCAGTGTAGATCAGGATCTCTAGCCATTCCACCTTTAAAGGAAAACTAAAGAGCCAGGTGTGATTCTCAGGGAGCTGCACACAGAATATTCCCTCCTTCTTGTCTTTCAGGGACATGCTGTGGGGCTGTGGTGTTACAACGGCCCCTCTCCTGCTGCTACATATTAGACAGAACTGTATTTAAGTAAGTTCTTGGTTGAATATGTTGCACATATTTTCTCCTTTTTATTCACTTAGTGATATCTATTAATGAACAAAATCCTTCAATTTAAAATAGTTCGGTTTATCATTTTCCATTTATAATTACTGCTTTTTTCCTGTTGAATAACTTTTTATACCTATCTTGTGATCATGAATATTTTTCCGGATTTTATTTAAAAAATGGTTTGAGATCCTGATAATGGAAGTACAAGGAAAGCGAGCAAATTCCTTAAAACAAGTATAAAACTGGAAAAAAAACTATTTTAAAAATTTCAGAAATTGACCAAAGGTCAGAAGAAGTTGAGACATGAATATATAGGAAAACTGCTAGTGGAAAGTTTGTGACCTTCTTGCCTGGATTCTGTCTTCATCTTGCTACCTCAACTGTCACTCTCAGCTCAGGCTACAGATAGCTGCCTTCTTTCTGGCTGGAAAGGACAGACTCACTTCAGTGTGGCTGAAAAAGTAGCTAAAAACTTATTTTGGGGGTGAGAGGACCATAGATAGACTGAGCGTATAAACTCTCTTTGCATCCCTGCTGACTCTAACTGGTGCATGTTGGGTAACCTAGGGAAAACTTGAAGACTGAATACATTTGTAAGCTTGCTGAACCACTGAATGTGACCACTCAAACTACAGTCTACTTGGAAGGCAAAGGGTAGATATCTCCTTGGCATAAAATATCTTAGTTTAACCTACTGCTCAAATCACTGCTGGCTTTTCCCCATTGAATATGATATTATTAGCTGTGGGTTTGTCATTTATGACCTTTATTATGTTGATGTATGTTCCTTCTGTGCCCACTTTCTGGGGAGTTTTTTGTCATAAATGGATGTTGAATTTTATCAATTGGTTACTCTATTTGTTCTTTATTTTCTAAATCATATCAGCAAGTCTCAGTCCTTTGGATTTCTATGTAAGTGGTAGGATCTGCAGAACATTCAGGTGGAAATATGATTTAAATTGCACTGAAGCTACAGAGGCATCTGAACAGTAAATATCTTAAAAATATTGTCTTTCAGTACATGAAGGACATCTCTCTTTATACATATTTTTCTTTATTAGGCTTTTAATTTGCCTTCACAATGCTTACTGTTCTCAGTGTGCAGGTCTTAAAAATATTGTGTTAATTTATTACTAATTTTTTCCTGGTTTGGAGGTCACTGTAAGTGGTATTTTAAAATTTCTTTTCCAGATTGTTTGCTGCTAATATAAAGGACTCAAACTGATTATAATATATTGGCTTTAACTTGGGGACCCATTAGATGACCACTTACTAGTTCTAGTAGCTTTTCTGAATGACATTTGAATGACAGCTGAAATTTTCCCTGAGATTTACAGAGAAAGTGGTGGTCCACACAGAAACTACAGCAGACTCCGCACCCCCACGTGATTCTGCCTCATGCAGAACAGTGTTCCTTCATCCCAGGCCAGGATGGTCAACCATCTCCCACCACCTGGCTTTTTGTTACTTTGAAGTCATGGAGTATCTTCAGCACTAAAACTCCTGCCCTGCTCTGCTAGTGGAGTCTTTCCTGTTTCTGCCCAAAAGGACAATGTTTATTAGAAAGATGTGCTCTTACCATGAGTATCTCTTTTTGCAGTGGTGACTAAAGAGAGGGCTGAAGCAACAAAGTATCTGTTTCCCTTGGAGTGACCCCATCCTGAGCAAGAAGAGGCTGACACTTTCCTGTTTGAATTACCAAGCAGGGGACCTTTGTTGTACCCCTTAATAACTGTGCAGCCAAGGACTTTCCTGGCGGTCCACTGGCTAGGACTGTTCATTCTGTGCAAGAGGCCTGAGTTTGAACCCTGATTGGGGAACTAAGATTAGGTCCTGTATATGCTGCACGATGAGGCAAATTAATTAATTAATTAATTAACCATTATTAAAGTAAGCCAACCCCCCCCCCCAAAAAAAAAACATGCAGCCATGAGGGAGATCCTAATATATTTCTCAGTTTCTAGCTCACTCCCATTCTGTTTATAATCATAATTACTGGAAACTCCTTCCAAATTCTGAAAGGATATCTTATTAGAATTCTAGCTTTCCATTATGTTTTATATTTTCTCATTTAGTAATTTTTGCGTTTTTACTGAGAAAGCGGTAGAAAGAGTGTTGGTTTCTGGCTTAGAAATATGTGTGGTTAAGGAGAAAGATGGGGGGAGGGGTGAGTTGGGAGTTTGGGATTTACTTATACTTACTCTGTATTTAAAATAGATATTCAACAAGGACCTACTGCATATATCACAGGGAATGGCTAAATATTCTATTATAAACTAAATGGGAAAATAATTTGAAAAACAATAGATATATGTATAACTGAATCACTTTGCCATATACCTGAAACTAACACAACGTTGTAAATCAACTATCGTCCAATTCCAAATAGAAACTTGAAAAGTGTGTCATGTCCAGTACAAGGTGAGCTACCAAACCTTGACTACAACCTGAAAGGTGAATAGAAGTTAAGAGGTGGAAGGAATAAACCAGGATGAGGGAAAAACCTACACAAAGTCAGAGGACATTTTTAAGTAAAAAATTTTGTCTTCTAACTAGTATCTTTTGCTGTATTTTATGTAGCTGTGTGTGTCTCTTAAAATCACTTTTATGAGAAAAGCATAAATATGGAAATAAAATGTAACTATAGCATATAAATTTTGTCCATTAAATGAAAGCAATAACAATTAATTATATTTTATTTGAATTTATGCACATATTTTTCATATAAAATTGATAGTAATGGTTTATTGTTTACATTTATCATGTAATGTTTTATGTCAAGTATAAGGTACTTGAAAAATAAGCTATAAAAATAGAAGCAAATAATATTGGTGCTGATGTATGACATCTCAGTTTTTTATGGATTAAACATGTTTTTACAATACTCATCTGGGACCTTGAACTCTGTAATTGTTTTTAGAGAGAAAGTATTTGTTTCTTTTTTTTAAACCTACCAGTAGAGCATACAAGAGACACATTTTTCCATGACAGAGCCACTAGTGTTAAGAAAATAGTGCCTTCTGAAAAAACTGTGCAACCTAAAAGTTAAGAATTATGATTTTTTGTTTTGTTGTTGTTAAGAGCCACACAATTTATTGTTCTTTATTTTTTCCCATCTTTATTGAGATATATTTGACATATAACATTGTTTAAGGTGTACATTGAGATGATGTAATACAAGCATATTTTGTGAAATCATTACCACAGAAGGGTTAGTTAACACTTTCATCACCTCATATAATTGCCATTTTAATTTTTAATATTTATTTTTAATTAGAGGATAATTTCTATACAACATTGTGATGGTTTCTACCATACATCAACATGAATTGGCCATAGGTATGCATATGTCCACTCCCTTTTGAACTTTCCTCTCACCTCCCTCTGCATTCCATCCCTCTAAGCTGTCACAAAGTACCACCTTTAGGTTCCCTGCATCATACATCTCACTGGCTATCTGTTTCACATATGGTAATGTATATGTTTCAAGGCTACTCTCTAACTTTGTCCCACCCTCTCCTCTCCCACTGTGTTCAAGTCTTTTCTTTATGTCTAGTCTCCTTTGCTGCCCTGCAAGTACTATCTTTCTAAATTCCCGATTTGTCTTTCTCTTTCTAAGTTAATTCACTGTATAATAGGCTCTAGGTACATGTTGATTAGAATAGACTCAAATGCATTCCTTTTTATAGCTGAGTAATACCCCATTGCATATATGTACCACAACTTCTTTATCCATTTAACTGTCAGTGGATATCTAGATTGCCTCCACGTCCTGTCTATTGCAAATAGAGCTGTAATGAACATTGGGGTACATGTGTCTCTTTCAATAATGGAGAACTGTGTTTTTACTGGCAGACAAAACTGAGGACTTAAGCCCGGGAGATAGCATCTCAGACAGCTCTGAGGGGCACCCTCTAAGAGGTAAGGGAGGAGCCAGGTAAATAGGGGTTTTTCAACAAAGACCAGGTAGTTGGAACATCAAAAGAATGTTGTTGTGGTGGTGGTTGTTTAGTCACCAAATCATGTCCAGCTCTTTGTGAGCCCATGGCCTGCAACATCCCAGGCTTCCCCAACCTTCAGTATCTCCCAAAGTTTGCTCAAATTCACATCCATTGAATCTGTAATGCCATCCAACCATCTCGTCCTCTGTCACCCTCTTCTTCTGACTTCAATCTTTCCAACATCAGGGTCTTTTCCAGTGAGTTGGAAGTTCACATCAGGTGGTCAAAATATTGGAGCTTCAGCATCAAAAGAATATTGTTCATTAAAGAAAACTAGACATCTGAAGTTAGTGAATTTAGGGCTCTTCTATGTATAGGAAATTGCAAGAGTCATTTCTTTGACATGCATCCTGGCTGTCTGAGGCCAGTGTCCTGTGCTTTCTCACCCTGAGTCCCCTCAGGATGCAGCGTTGGTGGGGGGTGGGCTGCTGTGGCTGAGGGCTTGATGGAGAGCATCCTGTTTCTATCCTGTGTCCTTCAGCACTCACTGCTGGGGAGGCTGCAATGTGATGGCTTGATGGTTGCAACATCCTTTGTTCACTGATATGGCAGGTGACATTTTTCATTCAAAATAGAAATGCCTTTGCTATTGTCTTGCTGGTCCTAAAATGAGGAAACAACTTGGTCTCAATGGTTCTTAATCTGGTGTGGTACATTTTGTATTCTTTATGCATCTCTCAGAGACCTCTCCATGGGTTGTATTAATATAAAAGTACATTATTTTTTTTAAAGCAAAAAGCAAACAGAAGAATGCAGTGGGATGCAACTTGATTGTGACCACCCCTGAAAAGTTTAGCTCTGGATTAACAGCCTAAACCTTGGTCCTGACAGCTGAGGTCCAGTGTCTGCCTAATCCCTCCACCTGTGGCACAGCCAAGTACTGAAAGCGTCCTCACAGCCTGTGGACCCATCTCACCCCACTGAGCATCCTTGTTTTATCGGATGTGGATCTTGTGTGCAGAGAGGTTCATGACTCACGTGATGGCTGTGAATCTGAGATGAGTGCCCCTTGGCAGAAATCTAGTGCCTCTGCTGTGGCATCTCCACTGCTCTGCCTCTGGTTCCTGTTACATGGAGCCTCATAAGGGCTTTCTCAAGTGTGAACCCTCTGTCAATGAAAGAAAATACCTCTTCCCATGAAGTTTATTACTTTCAACTCACATTCTGGTCTGTTTTAGAGGATAGAGAGCTTACATTGAAGTTTTGTGAGTATTCACTGATGGTATTCCATGTGACAGGCCTTGGAGAATTCACAGAGACATGTTATCTGCCATCTGGAGGAAGATAAGGCTCAGAAAGAAGTCCTAACAATTTCAACTGGAGGATTTCAGGCATAGAACATAAAATTCCAGTCAAGTTTCAGTTCATGTGCTTTTCATTCTTTCCTTAATTAACAGTTTAGAAATAAGTAGTATTTTTGTAAATGTGGGAGAATTTGCTAGTTCCTTTTTTCTTGTCCTTAGTGATTAATATTTTGCAGAGTGCTCTAGAAAGTTTATATCTCATAATCTCCTGACAGTTAGATCACAGATGGAATGTTCTTTGCTAGATGTCTTATTTCACAAAAATACGTGCATTTCCCTAGTCTTGCTTTTTATGGCACCTGTTTTCCCAGGATGGGTAACAAGTTTCTTGTGATTATCTCTGTAGTGTGAACAAAAATTTATTTGGGGAAAGAATATTTTAAATGAAATATATTTGACAAACATGTTTGCTAATACTGGCTTTCCTTGAGTTTACCCACTGGACTTATTAATGTCTGATATTAGTGTAGGTAACTACACAGGGTCACTGCCAGTTACCCTAAAACTTCTTATACTGATCCCCACCAAATTCCCCAAGTAAACGTTGAAATTTAGCAACAAAAAGAAATATCTTACTTATCCGTTCTTGTTACTTCTTTGAAATCAACTCATTGTGTGCTCATTATTCACAAGATTTTACCCAAAACAAACCAAAAAATGTGTTTACTAACTAATGAATTATGTGCTTCCAGAATTAAAATTTTGTACAAGGCAAATATGTGGTGAATGTACCTCAAAGAATTGTGAGAATTTTGATGATTAAAAAAAAATCATAATTCCAGGTAATGGTACAAGTTTCAGCTAGGGGCCTGGGAAAAGATGCAATTTGTACCAATCCCTTTAGTTAAAAGAAAATATTTACCACATTCAAACATTTCTCTGGGACTTGGAAGAAAATGCTAAAGGAGGCATAATCCTTATCTAAATAAACTGTCAACTTACTGGGGTGGAGGGGAACAGGCATAAACAGAAAAGTACAGAACAGCTCATATAGTTAAAGTAAAGAAGACAAGGAAGAAAAAAGGAATGTATCAGTTACCTCTTGGACCTGACATGTTAGGAGAGTCCTGTACCAAGATTTTCATATTCCCATTGTAATGATTGATGGGTGGCATTTGTTGTTCAGTTGCTCAGTCGTGTCCGACTCTCTGTGACTCCATGGACTGCAGCACGCCAGGCTTCCCTGTCCATCACCACCTCCAGGAGCTTGCTCAAACTCATGTCCATTGAGTCGGTGATGGCATGCAACCATCTTGTCCTCTCTCTCCTTGCCCCTTCTCCTCCTGCCTTAGCTCTTTCCCCGTGTCAGAGTTTTTTCTAATGAGTTGGTTCTTCGCATCAGGTGGCCAAAGTATGGGAGCTTCAGCTTCAGCCTCCGATTGATAGACAATTATGTTAAATAACTAAGTTAAAAGATGAGGGAGTTAGTAGCTTCAAAAAATGATGATGGAAAAGAAGGGAAATGTAACCATACATTATTGATCAGCATTGAACAACTTTTATTGATAAAATGTTTCAACTGCTGAACATGTATTAAACCATAAAATTTTAAAATACATTTTAAAAAATTACTTATTACTTACTTTTGGGCTGGGTCTTTGTTGATGCTTGCCGACTTTCTTTAGTTGCTGCCACTCTTTGTTGTGGCTTGCTGCCTTCTCACTGCACCCTGCCATGGTGCACAGGTTCCAGGCAAGTGGGCTCAGTAGTTGAGGTGAAGGGGCTTAGTTTTAGTTACCCTGAGGCATGTGGAATATTCCTGAGCCAGGGATCTAACCCATGTCACCTGCATTGGCAAGCAAACTCCCCACCACTGGACCACCAGGGAAGTCCTAACCATAAATTTTAAACTAATGCTAGGGGAGGGGAGCACATGGGACATATGTTTTGGGGAAAAGTGTTCAGTTCAGTTCAGCTACTCAGTCATGTCTGACTCTTTGTGACCCCATGGACTGCAGCACGCCAAGCTTCCCTATTCATCACCAACTCTTGGAGCTTGCTCGAACTTATGTCCATCGAGTTGGTGATGCCATCCAACCATCTCATCCTTTGTCATCCCCTTCTCCTGCCTTCAATCTTTCCCAGCATCACGGTCTTTTCCAATGAGTCAGTTCTTCACATCAGGTGGCCAAATTACTGGAGTTTCAGCTTTGGCATCAGTTTCCCAATGAATATCTGGGGCTGATTACCTTTAGGATTGACTGGTTTGATCTCCTTGCAGTCCTCAGGACTCACAAGAGTCTTCTCCAAAGGGTACAATGATATCAAAGAGCTAGATGACCCTCCTTTGTATTTTTGAAGGTATTCTACACTATCTAACATTGGGAAATTAAGTAACAGTTATTATGTGGCAGTTAGAGTTGGAAAAAAGAAAAACAATGAGAAACATATTGAGAATGCATAGGTTGACTCTGGATGATGGCAAACTTTGCAGGTGAAGCTGGGAGCAGGGGAAAAAGGAACTGATTTTTTTTTTTTAATGCCATGTAGAACTGTTTGGCTCTTTGAATTTTGTATTACAATGATAAACATGAAAAATAAATTTAAAAATAAAAGATTTATAGGCGTAAAGATAACTAACATTCTGGAAAGTTTAGTAGCAAAGGATTAGAAAAGGAGGAAAGTAGCTTGATTAACTTACAAGTTATTTAATTTTATTTTTTTGATTTGAATATCTGAGTGCATTTGGAGGCAGAAGATAAGGAAACAATGGTGTTGAAATATTAAGATGGAAAAGAAATTTCAGGAACAAGTTAATGGAGAGGAAAAAACAATAACAACAACAACAACAAAAACTAGAATATGCATATGCATTCATTTTATCCTAGTTCTATGCAACCTTCAACTATTGGTTAGTAACAGTAAAGAAAAACTTTGCCAATCTCTTCCTTTCCTGCCCCCCCCCCACCATTCCACTTCTGTTTGTGACCTTATAATCATTAAGCACACTGTTGGGTTTGAATGCAGAACTCAGTCTGTATTTAGTCACAGAAAAGTTATTGGAGCCAGGGGCACCATGGGAAGTGTGTGGAGAGATTCCGGCAGAAGGTTCTAAGTGCAGTGTGCAGGATGAATATGGAAGAGAAAAGGAGCTCGGAGAGATGGTTCTGAGTCTTGAGAAGGGTCTCCCTGAAGTCACTGAGAAGGGGAGCCCTGAAGAAACTAAGGCAACAGATAACCCCTCACAATGTAGAAAAAGGAAGATGGAAGATAGCGGGAGAAAAGGAAACATTTCTGAGGAAAGTTTATGCAGTATTTTTCTTTTGGGAATCTTGGGTTTCCTGGAGAGCTTCAAGTTCCGGTTACAAGAAAGGGAATTCCTCTAATAATGAGTGATGTTGAGCATCTTTTCATGTGTTTGTTAGCCATCTGTATGTCTTCTTTGGAGAAATGTCTGTTTAGTTCTTTGGCCCATTTTTTGATTGGGTCATTTATTTTTCTGGAATTGAGCTGTAGGAGTTGCTTGTATATTTTTGAGATTAATCCTTTGTCTGTAGCTTCATTTGCTATTATTTTCTCCCAATCTGAGGGCTGTCTTTTCACCTTGCTTATAGTTTCCTTTGTTGTGCAAAAGCTTTTAAGTTTCATTAGGTCCCATTTGTTTATTTTTGCTTTTATTTCCAATATTCTGGGAGGTGGGTCATAGAGGATCCTGCTGTGATTTATGTCAGAGAGGGTTTTGCCTATGTTCTCCTCTAGGAGTTTTATAGTTTCTGGTCTTACATTTAGACCTTTAATCCATTTTGAGTTTATTTTTGTGTATGGTGTTAGAAAGTGTTCTAGTTTCATTCTTTTACAAGTGGTTGACCAGTTATCCCAGCACCACTTGTTAAAGAGGTTGTCTTTTTTCCATTGTATATCCTTGCCTCCCTTGTCAAAGATGAGGTGTCCATAAGTTCGTGGATTTATCTCTGGGCTTTCTATTCTGTTCCATTGATCTATATTTCTGTCTTTGTGCCAGTACCATACTGTCTTGATGACTGTGACTTTGTAGTAGAGTCTGAAGTCAGGCAGGTTGATTCCTCCAGTTCCATTCTTCTTTCTCAAGATTACTTTGGCTATTCGAGGTTTTTTGCATTTCCATACAAATTGTGAAATTCTTTGGTCTAGTTCTGTGAAAAATACCGTTGGTAACATCACTCATTATTAAGAGAAATGCAAATCAAAACCACAATGAGGTACCATTACACCCCAGTCAGGATGGCTGCTATCCAAAAGTCTACAAGCAATAAATGCTGGAGAGGGTGTGGAGAAAAGGGAACCCTCTTACACTGTTGGTGGGAATGCAAACTAGTACAGCCGCTATGGAGAACAGTGTGGAGATTTCTTTAAAAAACTGGAAATAGAACTGCCATATGACCCAGCAATCCCACTTCTGGGCATACACACTGAGGAAACCAGATCTGAAAGAGACACGTGCACCCCAATGTTCATCGCAGCACTGTTTATAATAGCCAGGACATGGAAAGCAACCTAGATGCCCATCAGCAGACGAATGGATAAGGAAGCTGTGGTACATATACACCATGGAATATTACTCAGCCATTAAAAAGAATTCATTTGAATCAATTCTAATGAGATGGATGAAACTGGAGCCCTTATACAGAGTGAAGTAAGCCAGAAAGATAAAGAACATTACAGCATACTAACACATATATATGGAATTTAGAAAGATGGTAACGATAACCCTATATGCAAAACAGAAAAAGAGACACAGAAATACAGAACAGACTTTTGAACTCTGTGGGAGAACGTGAGGGTGGGATGTTTCAAAAGAACAGCATGTATACTATCTATGGTGAAACAGATCACCAGACCAGGTGGGATGCATGAGACAGAGTGCTTCCGGCCTGGTTGCCACTGCGGAAGACCCAGAGAATCGGTGGACGAGGGAGGTGGGGAGGGGGGATCGGAGATGGGGAATACGTGTAAATCTAATGGCTGATTCATATCAATAGTTATGACAAAAAAAATAAAAAATTATAAAAAAAAAAAAAAAAAGGGAATTCCCAAGGGAACCCTCTTGTCATTTTTCCTGTAGAAGTTCTTCGTCTTGTGAACTCAGAAAGATCAAATATTTTGCATATCCTTTTCTTCATCAACCTCCCTTGAAGAAACCATCTTTTACCCTCTTTTATTTTTTGCCCAGAAATACTAAAAGAATCTCTTTGCTTGTCTGGTAATTGCCTTCTTTCAAAATGAAACTGAAAGTGTTAGTGAAAGTGTTAGTCACTCGGTCGTGTCAAACTCTAGGTGACCCCATGGGCTGCAGCCCACCAGGCTCCTCTGTCCATGGAATTCTCCAGGAAAGAATACTGGAGTGGGTAGCCATTCCCCTGTCCAGGGGATCTTCCCCACCCAAGGATTGATCAAACCCAGGTCTCCTGCATTGCAGGCAGATTCTACACCACCTGAGCCACCAGAGTGAGTTTGTGAAGTCGCTCAGTCATGTCTGACTCTTTGTGACCCTCTTTGTAGCCTGCCAGATGCCTCCATCCACAGGATTTTCTAGGCAAGAATACTGGAAGGGGTTGCCATTTCCCTCTTCAGGGGATTTTCCGGACCCATGGATCGAACTCGGGTCTCCTGCATTGCGGTAGACTCTTTAATGTCTGAGCCACCAGGGAATCCCCCAAATGAAACTGACTTCCTTCCAAATCACACACACACACACACACACACACACACACACACACAGATCAAGAAAATGGTTTATGTTTCAAATCCAAGTCATTCTCACTTTCTGCAGAAAATTCATTGTTAATTAATCTATTAGCTATTTTTCAAAATCCTGTACTTTGCATATTTGGAAAAAAATAATTTACTCCCTGTTACTTGTGCATTAGGTTAGAGTCTCTTGTTTTCCTTCAGAATATTCCTAGTGATTAAAGCAGAGCAGATTCATCTGCTTGTGTGTTTCTGCAGGTTCAGAAAAATGAGTTGTTAAACACAGGTTTGTTGGCACAGACAGACCTGGTTCCTATTGTGGCCTTTCTGTTTATTAAATGTGGTCTCAGGATGTCATTTGTTTTCCATGAGGAGGTGATATTACCTGCCCCAAAGGAGACTTGTGAAGACTGTTCTCCCTGAAGCTGAGTGTGCAGTCTCATTTACTTTTCTTTTCTGCGCCTGACATTAAACCTCACACCTCCTGAGCAAGTCAGCCAGTTATCCCCCTGTCCCCAGTTGGCTGATCATGCTCTGTGATGTCTAAGTGGCCTGAGTTGGGGGCTCCTCAATAAATGTGCCTTCCTTTCCCCTGGAATCATCTTCTATGAAAAGGCTTTTTGCTGTTTAGTTGTTCTGTCATGTCCAACTCTGCAGCCTCATGACCTGTAGCCCACCAGTCTCCTGTGTCCATCGGATTCTCCAGGAGAGAATACTGGGGTGAGTTGCCATTTCCTCCTCCAGGGTATCTTTCCAACACAGGACTCAAACCCACACCTCCTGCATCTCCTGCATTGGCAGGCAGATTCTTTACCACTGAGACACCTATTGGCTACTTAATTCCATTTCCTTGAAAAAGTAGGTTATCCCTTTGTAGCCTGCCCCAAGGTACTTTAGAGATTCTATTCTCTCTTTCTCTTTTTAAAAACTTTTTGGTGGTCACATGTGGCTTTTGGGATCTTAGTTTCTGAATCAGGGATTGATATTGGGCCCACTGTGATGGAAGTGTTTAGTCTTAACCACCAGACCACGAGGGAAGTCCCCTATTCTTTCTCTTAAGGCTAAAACAAACAAACAAACAAACAAAATGATTTTTAAACTCCTGATTTATATTGCTTTTTTAAAAAAAAATTATTGAAGGATAATCACTTTACAGGATTTTGTGGTTTTCTGTCATACATCAACAAGAATCAGCCATAGGTTTACCTATGTCCCCTCCCGTCGAGACCTCCCTCCCATCTCCCTCCCCACCCAACCTTTCAGCCTGTTGCAGAGCCCCTGTTTGAGTTCCCTAAGGCATACAGCAAATTCCCACTGGCGATCTGTTTTACACATGATGTTGTAAAATTCTATGTTACTCTCTCCATATTGTTTTTAAATGGTGTGGTTCTGTTTGTAAACTGGAGACTGTATGATCTTATAACCTTTGGAGGCTGGAAAGTTATTACCATGCAGGGTGATGGGTCAGGCTAGACACATGCAGAGGCCAGGAATCGTGAGGAGAACTTGACATGTTTGTGAGGTCAGGATAGGGCTGTCTGAGAAGTCAAGGAAAGGCCATAACATAAAGATGAGAAATGAATATACAGTTTATTTTAAAAATCTTGAGTACTCACTATGCAATAGGCACTCTCTTGATGATTAAACCAGATAGAGAATTCCCATTTCAATGAGCTTGCATCTAGTTTGGAGTAAGAGGGATTGGGACAATGCATTACAAAAATTGCTTCCAATAGCTAGGATATGGAAACAACCTAAATGTCCATCAACAGATCGATGGATAAACAAAAGGCAGTACATATATACAATGGAATATTTAGTTCAGTTCAGTTCAGTCGCGCAGTCATGTCTGACTTTTTGCGACCCCATGAATCACAGCATGCCAGGCCACCCTGTCCATCACCAACTCCCGGAGTTTATTCAAACTCATGTCCATTGACTTGGTGATGCCATCCAGCCATCTCATTCTCTGTCGTCCCCTTCTCCTCCTGTCCCCAATCCCTCCTAGCATCAGGGTCTTTTCCAATGAGTCAACTCTTTGCATGAGGTGGCCAAAGTATTGGAGTTAAAGCTTCAGCATCAGTCCTTTCAATGAACACCCAGGACTGATCTCCTTTAGGATGGACTGGTTGGATTTCCTTGCAGTCCAAAGGACTCTCAAGAGTCTTCTCCAACACCATAGTTCAAAAGCATCAATTTTTCGGTGCTCAGCTTTCCTTACAGTCCAACATTCACATCCATACATGACCACTGGAAAAACCATAGCCTTGACTAGGCAAACCTTTGTTGGCAAAGTAATGTCTCTGCTTTTTAAAATGCTATCTAAGTTGATCATAACTTTCCTTCCAAGGAGTAGGCATCTTTTAATTTCATTGCTGCAATCATCATCTGCAGTGATTTTGGAGCCCACAAAAATAAAGTCTGACACTGTTTCCACTGTTTCCCCATCTATTTCCCATGAAGTGATGGGACCAGATGCCATGATCTTAGTTTTCTGAATGTTGAGCTATAAGCCAACTTTTTCACTCTCCTCTTTCACTTTCATTAAGAGGCTTTTTAGTTCCACTCCACTTTCTGCCATAAGGGTGGTGTCATCTGCATATCTGAGGTTATTGATATTTCTCCTGGTAACCTTGATTCAGCTTGTGCTTCATCTAGCCCAGCATTTCTCATGATGTACTCTGCATATAACTTAAATAAGCAGGGTGACAATATACAGCCTTGAAGTACACCTTTTCCTATTTGGAACCAGTCTGTTGTTCCATGTCCAGTTCTAACTGTTGCTTCCTGACCTGCATATAGATTTCTCAAGAGGCAGGTCAGGGGGTCTGGTATTCCCATCGCTTTCAGAATCTTCCACAGTTTGCTGTGATCCACACAGTCAAAGGCTTTGGCATAGTCAATAAAGCAGAAATAGATGTTTTTCTGGAACTGTCTTGCTTTTTCGATGATGCAGCGGATGTTGGCAATTTGATCTCTGGTTTCTCTGCCTTTTCTAAAGCCAGCTTGAACATCTGGAAGTTCATGGTTCATGTATTGCTGAAGCCTGGCTTGGAGAATTTTGAGCATTACTTTACTAGCATGTGAGATGAGTGCAATTGTGCCATAGTTTGAGCATTCTTTGGGATTGCCTTTCTCTGGGATTGGAATGAAAACTGATCTTTTCCAGTCCTGTGCCCACTGCTGAGTTTTCCAAATTGGCTGGCATATTGAGTCAGCACTTTCACAGCATCATCTTTCAGGATTTGAAATAGCTCAACTGGAATTCCATCACATCTACTAGCTTTGTTCATAGTGATGCTTTCTAAGGCCCACTTGACTTCACCTTCTAGGATATCTGGCTCTAGGTGAGTGATCACACCATTGTGATTATCTGGGACATGAATATATTTTTTGTACAGTTCTTCTGTGTATTCTTGCCACCTCTTCTTAATATCTTCTGCTTCTGCTAGGTCCATACCATTTCTGTCCTTTATCGAACCCATCTTTGCATGAATTGTTTCCTTGGTAACTCTAATTTTCTTGAAGAGATCTCTAGTCTTTCCCATTCTGTTGTTTTCCTCTATTTCTTTGCATTGATCACCGAGGAAGGCTTTCTTATCTCTCCTTGCTATTCTTTGGAACTCTGCATTCAAATGGGAATATCTTTCACTTTCTCCTTTGCTTTTCACTTCTCTTCTTTTCACAGCTATTTGTAAGGCCTCCTCAGATAACCATTTTGCCTTTTTGCATTTCTTTTCCATGGGGATGGTCTTGATCCCTGTCTCCTGTACAATGTCAGGAACCTCTGTCCATAGTTCATCGGTACTCTGTCTATCAAATCTAGTCCCTTAAATCTATTTCTCACTCCCACTGTATAGTCATAAGTGATTTGATTTAGGTCATACCTGATCTAGTGGTTTTCCCTACTTTCTTCAATTTAAGTCTGAATTTGGCAATAAGGAGTTCATTATCTGAGCCACAGTCAGCTCTTGGTCTCGTTTTTGCTGACTGTATAGAACTTCTCCATCTTTGGCTGCAAAGAATATAATCAATCTGATTTCGGTGTTGACCATCTGGTGATGTCCATGTGTAGAGTCTTCTCTTGTGTTGTTGGAAGAGGGTGTTTGCTATGACCAGTGTGTTCTCTTGACAAAACTCTGTTACAATGGAATATTACTCATCCATAAAAAAGAAATGCAATCGAGTCAATGCTAAAGAAGTGGATGAACCTGGAACTTATTATACAGAGTAAAGTAAGTCATAAAGAGAAAAACAAATTTCATATAT
This sequence comes from Cervus canadensis, assembly GCF_019320065.1. Classification (NCBI taxonomy): domain Eukaryota; kingdom Metazoa; phylum Chordata; class Mammalia; order Artiodactyla; family Cervidae; genus Cervus; species Cervus canadensis. Next base: position 59,870,736 of record NC_057399.1, on the reverse strand, counting down.
TATTGAATCTAGAAAGATGGTACTGATGAACCTATTTGCAAGGCAGCTATAGAGAAGTAGAGATAAAGGACAGATTTTCGGACACAGTGGGAGAAGATAAGGGGGGAATGAATGGAAAGAGCAGCACTGAAACACATACATTACCGCATGTAAAATAGATAGCCAGTGGGAGTTTGCTCTATGGCAGGGGGAACTCAAATCCTAGAGCTGTGACATCCTAGAGGGATGGGAAAGGATGGGAGGTGGAAAGGTGATACAAGAGGGAGGAGACATGTGTATACCTATGACTGATTCATGTTGATGTATAGCAGAAAGCAACACAACCAAAGCAATTATCATCCAATTACAAATAAGTAAATGTTTTTTTAAAAAAGTATTTCTACAGAAAGATTTTCTAAAATTTCTGCCTGAGGAAATTTATAGTCTTGGAGAATAAAATGAGCTTTCACTGAGTTACAGTTACTGGAAAAGAAAAAAAAAAAAGCACTTGCTATTGTACGGGGTCTTCAAAAGATTAAGCAAGAATTACAAACCATGCTCAGTGGGAAGTGACCCTATGTGCCCTGCAAAGGAATTTGGAATTTAATTTATTGATATTGGGAAATCTGGTAAAAAGGTGGTGTGTGGACTCAAGAGAAGTTGAAATGCAGCCATGAAGGTAAAGTACTAAACTCGAATGCTTGGTGGTTCAGATGGCAAGGAATCTGCCTGAAGTGGGGGAAACAGGTTCAACCCCTGGGTCAGGAATATCCAGTGGAGAAGGAAATGACAACCTACTCCAGTATTCTTGCTAGGAGAATCCCATGGCAGAGAAAACTGGCAGGCTACAGTCTGTGGGGTTACAAAGGGTCAAACGTGACTGAGAGACTAATACTAACTAACTAATGTTATTAATTCTTTCATCAAAAAGTTATTGATTGCTTACAATGAGCTAAGGAGCAGGTAAGGTAATTTATAAAGCAAACTTTAATAAAAGTTAGAGTGAAACACAGGATCACTGAAGGTAAAGATAGCAAGACAGAGCCATTATTTTTATCTGAGGGGTGTAGGAAGAAGATCAGATTTTCAGAGGTTTGAGACTGCCCAGTCAGTATGGTAGGGGTGGTCGTGATGGGGTCTCCAAGCCTCCACCTGAAATCTTTGGTTAATTCAGAGAGGAAACTGGTACCATTTGAGTGGAATAGCCAAAATGGAGAGGTTAGGGTATAGCAGGGAAATTCAGCCAGAAAAGACCTTCTGAGCTGAGTATACTGTGTATAATAGAAGTTCTGCTACATAGAAGAGAAACACTTGAACTCTCAGTCTGAGATAAGCGACCTTGTAGAGGTCAGAGTAGAGAGGAGACTGAGAAAAGCAGGTCAGGAGCAGATTCCTCAGAACAGCCATGTGGCAGATCACAGCCGTTTCTGTAAGTGTCCTTTCTTGAGAAAGTGAGAGCTGTGTGTGCAGGGCTTTGTGTGTATGTGTGTCTATATGTTTGTGCGAGCATGCATGCGTGATAATTACACAGACAGAAGGCTAGGCCATCTGTTGTACTCTTGCTGCAGACATTCACACGGCTGCTTTGCTCAGGAGATTACAAAATAATGTACAGGATGGAAGGGAGATGTTTACACCTATGGCCGATTCACATTAATGTAGGGCAAAACTATCACAATAGTGTAAAGCACTTATCCTCCAATTAAAATTAATTAATTAATTAAAAAACATTGTGTCCAGGACATCCTGCTGTATGTGCAGTGACCTTTAGTTCCCAGCATTCTGCAGTCTTGTTCATCCCTATCCTGGAATGGAGGCTGGAATTTCCTGTGATGACCATATTTTCCACTGTATGGGGAATTTGGAAAATGCAGAGGGTGACTTTCCTTACCTGTAAGGCCAGAAGTATGTTCTGTGGGACCTTCTTGAGTGAAAAGATGAGAGACTTAGACATGTGTGTGAATGAGATAGTAATACACAGATCCTACCTGTGACCACTGGGTGTTTCTGAGGAAGTTTAAGAATTTTTCATCTTCTCTGTCCTTCCATCCTCCCACCCTGCCTCACACTCACTCTTCCTCCTTTCCTTCCTTTTTATTGAGATGGATTTTTCCAGTGAGTGAGCATAGTATTAATATCAGAATAAATGTATTGTAGCCATAGGAATTTCTCAGGCTTGTGCGAAAATGGCATATGAGGATGAAAAAAAAGAGGAGACTTATAAATAGGATATGAATATCACAAGCGGCCTGAGTGACTCTTCCTAATGAAGTGAGAGAATACTTCATAAAGAAAGTAACAACTTTTAATCTAGATGCTTTAATAGTGTTTTTCACACCTAGAAAGGAAAGAGAAACACTCTGAGTGGTGAACAGCAAAGGAGAGAAGCATGAAAACATGATGCTTTTGAAAAGGATTTGCTAGTTTTGTGGTGTTAAAACATAGGATGCAGTAATGAGTTTTTGGTTTTGGCCACACTGCCTGCAGGACCCTAGTTCTCCCACCCAGGATCGAACCCACCCACCTGCAACGGAAGCTCAGAGTTCTAAACTCTGGACCACCAGGGAACTGCTGGATGTAGTAATGTGATTTGAGAAGATATTGTAGGTTATTCCTAGATTGTGGATGACCTCTTTACCAGGCAAAGTAGCTGAAATTAATATTTCACATTGAAAATGATGAGAGCTTGCAGCCTATTTTATTTATTTATTTGGCTGAGTGCCAAAGAATTGATGCTTTTGAAATATGGTGCTGGAGAAGACTCTTGAGAGTCACTTGGACTGCAAGGAGATCCAACCAGTCCATCCTAAAGGAGATCAGTCCTGAATATTCATTGAAAGCTGAAACTCCAATACTTTGGTCACCTGATGCGAAGAACTGACTCATTGAAAAAGACCCTGATGCTGGGAAAGATTGAAGGCAGGTGGAAAAGGGGACGACAGAGGATGAGATGGTTGCATGGCATCACTCGCTCAATAGACATGAGTTTGAGCATGCTCTGGGAGATAGTGAAGGACAGGGAAGCCCTGGCACACTGCAGCCCATGGGGTTGCAAAGAGTCAGACACGACTGAGCAACTGAACAATAACATGGTCTTAATTCTGTGTGTATAATTTTGACTCTTATTTTTTTTTTCTGAAACCTGGTATTTAGATATGGTGGCAAATCCAAACAGCATGGCAGGGAATGTACTACAAGGTAAGGAAGAGGAATGACTGGGCAGGTACTTCTTCAGTAGAACGGATAGGAAGGGAAGGATGCAAGGTGTGGTGGACTGGTTTAGGTATCTGGGAAAATCAGGTACTTCATTTGTCTGTTCTTCTGTAAACTCTTAAATGTCTACTGGGTGCCCAGAACTAAGGGACACCTAAAATGGTGAAAAGAGACAATACCACGCTAGTAACCAAGCCAGCCTATTAGCCTGGAAGACTTGTGTTTGCAGCCAGGAAAAGCCATTCCCAGTGAATGCCCCGAATGCTCACCTCTGATTTCAACCTTGGCTGCAGGGAATGGTTTTTTAAGCTTCTCACTTCAGGGTATGCTGTGTGGAGCTTCACCTCTTTTGGCATTTCTAATATGGTACAGGCACTTGAGGAGTGCTACATGTGAGAAACTCATGGCCAGGAGTGAGAAGAATCAACCCTGAGGGGCAGAAGATGGAGAAAGTGAATTTCAAGAACAGCTCTAGTACCAGTCACAGCCGGGTTATTCCATGAAGCCTCTGTGTGCTCAGTCGTGTTTGACTCTTTGCGACCCATGGACTGTAGCCTTCCAGGCTCCTTTGTCCATGGGATTTTCCCGCAAGAGTACTGGAGTGGGTTATCATTCCTTCCTCCAGGGGATCTTCTGGACCCAGAGATCAAACTTACATCTCCTGTATTGTAGGCAGATTCTTTAATGCTGAGCCACCAAGGAAGCCCCCAGGAACCCTCCATTTTGCTACCAAGTCTTCTGTAGAAACTGCTTCCTCTGACCCTGAACTTCTGTACATCTGTGCCTGAGCTGTCACCCTGAGGGCAGGTCTCAGCCAGAGGGAAGGCAGTCTCATGGTAACCACTTCTCAAGGTCTGTCCCCAGGCTGATGATTCTGAAAAGCATTTGATACTCCTATGAAGCCCCGCACGAGAACAAGCACTTATTGATTCAGTGTCAATGTCAGTAACCACTCTTATAGTACCTTTCCTTTATTTGTTCTCAGACTCTGCTTTGGTGTGGACCCCTAAGAAACACCAGATATGAAAAGTAGTATTTATGTTAGGGAGTTTGGGATGGTCGTGTACACAATACTATATTTAAAACAGATGATAAGCGGCAATGACTTACTGTAGGGCACTTACTGCTCAATGTTATGTGGCAGCCTGGATGGGAGGGGAGTTTGGGGGAGAATGGATACAAGCATATGTATGACTGAGCCCCTTTGCTATTCACCTGAAACTACCACAACGTTGTTAATTTGCTATACCCCAACACAAAATAGGGCTTCCCCCATGGCTCAGAGGTAAAGAATCCACCTGCAATGCAATAGGCACAGGAGACCTGGATTCGATTCCTGGGTTAGGAACATCTCCTGGAGGAGAAAATGGCAACCCAGTCCAGTATTCTTGCCTGAAGAATCCCGTGGACAGAGGAGCCTGGTGGGCTACAGTCAATGGGGTGGCAAAGAGTCAGGCTCGAATGAACGACTGAGCATGTATGTTGGCAACACGAAATAAAAAGTTTTTACAAAATCATATTTATGTTAAATCTAACATGCTACAAGGCTACAGGTAGTATTGAAAAGAAGGGATTTTATGAGCAGGAAGTTCAGAATGACTGCACTTGCAGGTGCCCAGGGCAGTCTGCTCGGCCGGACATATTTCTAGAACCTTCTAACTTGGTGTGTTTATATTCTTAGTTTCTCTGCATTCTTAATTTTATATCATCAGCAGTTTTTCCTACTAAAAATAAAGTGCCTACACAAATTTTTAATTAACTTCTATTTCAAATCATTTTATTATAACAGATAAAAATCTTGACATTTATATAACCAGTTGAACTAGAAAAAGTAATTTTTTATCAAAAAAGTGCTATTGAACAGTGAATTTCCTCTCACTCTGAATTACATCACAGTGGACTTGTAGAGAATTTTCCCAGATGTGGAAATTCCTTTGCCACTTTCAAAGAAGACTGAATATCAAAAATGTATCCAGGTATATATTTCCAAATATTTGGTCTCTGTGATAAGCATTTACCATTAAAAGTAAATAAATAAGCCCAGCAGAGTATTGTTGTTTTTCAGTTGCTTACTGAAAAGAGTCCAACTCTTTGCAACTCCGTGGACTATAGCCCGCCAGGCTCCTCTGTCCATGGGATTCTCCAGGCAAGAATACTGGAATGGATTGCTGTTTCCTCCTCCAGGGGATCTTCCTGACCCAGGTATCAAACTCAGGTTTCCTGCATTGACAAGTAGATTCTTTAAGTGGTAGGCTTACCACTGAGCCACCAGGGAAACCCAAAACACTTTAGTGAGATATTAAATCTACTCGGCAGATTTTAAACTATTGGGTTATATTTGTTTGTTGGTGGTTTCTGTTTAAGAGTTTTTAGAGATTAAATGAAAAAAAGGAAAACTGGCATTTTCACACATTTCTGTTGTAGAAGAAAATGATGGTAATATAGACTATGAAGAATGATTTTCATATGGATGATTTTTATGATGATACTTGATAAAATCTGAGAGCTTAATGCTGAGTTATAACATAGTAAATTCCATGGAAAATGCATTGAATTGTAAGGCAGACTGTAAATGGACCATATTCAGCTAGCAAGGCAATCAATATATCCATATTATTTTCATATGGTGCATATTCCATCATGATTTGGAATCCACATTTGAAATGAAGAGAAGAAATGAGATATAATATTTGGAAGTGGTACAAAGATCTTCATATGATTTAGTCATTATATTTATTTTACTACTTAAAGGAACATTACCATATTCTGTAACATGAGTTATAACTCCTGGTAGAATTTATGGTACATATATGCACCTGTTGTGGACTGAAAATATCAATGAAATTAGAATCAAAATCTAACAGAACATTAAAAGTAAATATGAATTTGATTGGTATGAAAATATTAATGTTTACCTGGCTAATGTTTCCACATACTCCTGTATAAAGCAGTTTTAGGAATCATTTGCTTTAATATATATGAAGTATATGGGGGGAAATAAACAATATTTTTTGGTCTTGAGTTGTATCATACAGAAAGCCTTTAAAATGACAAAATAGTTTAAAATTAAAAAAATAAATTATTAATTTACCAACTAAACCTTTCCATCAAAATATAGTCTGATATTTTAGATTGCATTTGAAATATATTCAGAACCTCAAGTAGTGGAGAATTTCATGCAAAACTAGAGAAGAGATTATTTTGAATATGTATTTCCTGTCCTCATCTTTATCAAGAACTCCAGCTGAACTTTTCTAATTGCATGTTTGCCATTTCTTCTTTGATATATAAAAAATATCTTGAGATTAACATGGCCAAAGCTGAATTTAATATACCCTAACCTACCAGTCTCAAAGTCACCTACATTTTAGTAAATAGTACCATTAGCCAGTCTCTTAAAAAAAAAAAAAGGTGACTTAAGTCTGATTAATTTTTTATTATCCAGTGTTCAATCTGTCTGCAAAACTTAATGATAAAAATCTTCAACAAACTGAGTATGAAATAAATATTCCTCAATATAATAAGGCCAAATATGATAAGCTCACTGCTAATATTGTGGTGCAGTGGTGGTTTACTTGGTAAGTCATGCCCAGCTCTTGCAATGTCATGGGCTGTAGCTTGTCAGGTTCCTCTGCCCATGGGATTTCCCAGGCAAGAAAACAGGAGTAGGTTGCCATTTGGGATCTTTCAGACACAAGAAAGGAACCCAGGTCTCTTGAATGGCAAGCAGATTCTTTCCTGACTGAGCTACAGGGGGTTCAGTTCAGTTCAGTCACTCAGTCGTGTCCAACTCTTTGTGACCCCAAGCACTGCAGCACACCAGGCTTCCCTGTCCATCACCAACTCCTGGGGTTTCCTCAAACTCATGTCTAATGAGTAAGTGATGCCATCCAATCATCTCATCCTCTGTTGCCCGCTTCTTCTCCTGCCTTCAATCTTTCCCAGAATCAGGGTCTTTTCCAAGGAGTCAGTTCTTTGCATCAGGTGGCCAAAGTATTGGAGCTTCAGCATCAGTCCTTCCAATGAATATTCAGGGTTGATTTCCTTTAGGATTGGCTAGTTTGACCTCCTTGCTGTCCAAGGGACTCTCAAGAGTCTTCTCCAACATCTCAGTTCAAAGGCATCAATTCTTTGGCACTCAGCTTTCTTTAAAGTCTAACTTTCACATCCATACATGACTGCTGGAAAAATCATAGCAAGGGGGTACTCAACAGTAAAAAGCTAAGATCTTATTCTCTAGGAGGAACAAGGCAAGATTGCTTCCTCTCACCACTTGAAGTCTTTCCAGAGTAATTATGCAAGAAAAATAAATAAAATACATTCAAATTGGAAAGGAAAAATTGCGTTTGTCTTTATTTGCAGATGACCTGGTAAGGTATATAGGAAACACTAAAGACTTCAGCCAAAAACTTTGGGGACAAATAAACAAATTCAAAAAGTTTGCATGGTACAAAATTAGTTTAGAAAAATCTTTTGCATTTCTATACATTAACTAGTATCTTTCAGAGAGAAATGAATGGTGTTGGGAAAACTGGGCAGCCAGGAGCAAAAGAAAGAACCTGTATCTTTATCTTACATGACACACAAAAGCCAACTTCAGTTCATTTCAGTTCATTTCAGTTCAGTCGCTCAGTCATGTCTGACTCTTTGCGACCCCATGAATTGCAGCATGCCAGGCCTCCCCGTCCATCACCAACTCCCGGAGTTTACTCAAACTCATGCTCATCGACTTGGTGATGCCATCCAGCCATCTCATTCTCTGTCGTCCCCTTCTCCTCCTGCCCCCAATCCCTCCCAGCATCAGGGTCTTTTCCAATGAGTCAACTCTTCGCATGAGGTGGCCAAAGTATTGGAGTTAAAGCTTCAGCATCAGTCCTTCCAATGAACACTCAGAACCAATCTCCTTTAGGATGGACTGGTTGGATCTCCTTGCAGTCCAAGGGACTCTCAAGAGTCTTCTCCAACACCATACTTCAAAAGCATCATTTTTTTGGCGCTCAGCTTTCTTCACAGTCCAACTCTTACATCCATACATGACCACTGGAAAAAACACAGCCTTGACTAGATGGACCTTTGTTGGCAAAGTAATGTCTCTGCTTTTTAATATGCTATCTACGTTGGTCATAACTTTCCTTCCAAGGAGTAAGCGTCTTTTAATATCATGGCTGCAGTCACCATCTGCAGTGATTTTGGAGCCCCCCAAAATAAAGTCAGACACTGTTTCCACTGTCTCCCCATCTATTTCCCATGAGGTGATGGGACCAGATGTCATGATCTTAGTTTTCTGAATGTTGAGCTTTAAGCCAGCTTTTTCACTCTCCTCTTTCATCAAGAGGCTTTTTAGTTCCTCTTCACTTTCTGCCATAAGGGTGGTGTCATCTGCATATCCGAGGTTATTGATATGCCTCACAGCAATCTTGATTCCAGCTTGTGCTTCTTCCAGTCCAGCGTTTCTCATGATGTACTCTGCATATAAGTTAAATAAGCAGGGTGACAATATACAGCCTTGATGTACTCCTTTTCCTACTTGGAACCAGTCTGTTGTTCCATGTCCAGTTCTAACTGTTGCTTCCTGACCTGCATACAGGTTTCTAAAGAGGCAGGTCAGGTGGTCTGGTATACTCATCTCCTTCAGAATTTTCCACAGTTTATTGTGATCCACACAGTCAAAGGCTTTGGCATAGTCAATAAAACATAAATAGATGTTTTTCTGGAACTCTCTTGCTTTTTTGATGATCCAGCGCATATTGGCAATTTGATCTCTGGTTTCTCTGCCTTTTCTAAAACCAGCTTGAACATCTGGAACTTCTCAGTTCACATATTGCTGAAGCCTGGCTTGGAGAATTTTGAGCATTACTTTACTAGCATGTGAGATGAGTGCAATTGTGTGGTAGTTTGAGCATTCTTTGGGATTGCTAAAGTCAACTTAAAGTGGATAAAAAACTTGATTAAAAACCTGAAGCCATAAATCTCCTGGAGGAAAGCATAGTGGGCAAATTCTTTGATGTCATTCATGGAATTGAATCATTTTATTCCATTTGAAACCAAAAGCAAAGATAACATGCAAAAATGCACAAGTGTAACTAAATCAAACTAAAATGTTTCTTCAAGCCATGAACACAATGAAAAGGAAATCTACAGAATGGGAGATGATATTTGTAATCCATATATCTGATAAAGTAATATCCAAAATGTATAAGGAACTGAGCACCAAAGAATTGATGGTTTCAAACTGTGGTGGCTGAGAAGACTTTTATGAGTCACTTGGACAGCAAGGCAATCAAACCAATCAATCCTATAGGAAATCAACCCTGAATATTCCTTGGAAGGGCTGATGCTGAAGCTGAAGCTCCAATACTTTGGCCATCTGCTGCATAGACCTTGGGGGAAAGGCCTGATGTTGGGAAAGATTGAGGGCAGGAAGAAAAAGGGGCAACAGAGGATGAGATGGTTGGATGGCATCACTGACTCAATGGACATGAGTTTGAGCAAAGCCCAGGAGATGGTGTAGGACAGGGAATCCTGGTGTGCTACAGTCCATGGGGTCACAAAGAGTTGGACACAACTGAGCTATTGAACAGCAACATGAGGAAAGCAAGAGCACCAAATAGGAAAATAATCTGATTCAATAATGGGTCAAGGAGCTGAATACATTTTTTTTTCAAAAGAAGACCTACAGATGGCAAACAGATACACAGAAATACTAAATGTCAGTAATCATCATGGCAATGCAGATCAAAACCATGAGATATTATCTCATATCTGTTAGAATGGCTGTTATCAAAAGGGAGAAAAGAGAAAAGAAAACCGTTGTATGTTTGTGCAACCACTGTGGAAAACATTATGAAGGTCTCTCAAAAAATTAAAAATAGAATACCATAAGATTCAGTAATCCCACTTCTGGGTACAAATGCAAGGGAAATAAAAACAAGATCTTGAAGTGATATTTGCTGTCCCCTTTCACTGAAGCATTATTACACTAGCTATGATATGAAAACACCCTTAAGAGTCCATCAGTAGATGAATGGATAAGGAAGATGTAGTACATATACATACAATGGAATGTTATTCAGCCACGAGAAAAGAAGGAAATCTTTCTATTTGCATCAACATAGATGGATCTGGAGGACATTATGCTAAGGGAAATATGTCAGAGAGAGAAAGAAAAATGCTGTATGATATCCCTTATATGTGGAATCTTAGAAAAATTGAGCTTATAAAAAATAGTAGAATGATAGTTAAAAGTCTAGAGAATGGGGAAAGTGGAGAAATGTTGGTCAAAGAGTACAAAGTTTCAGTTAGAAGATGAACAGGTTATGCAGATCTAAATTACAGAATATGATTATACTTAAGAATACTGTATTATACACTTGAAAGCTGTTAAGAGGGAGATCTTAAATATTCTCGCACAAAAAGACATGATATTTATATGGTGTGATCGAGCTGTTAGCTAATATTATGGTGGTAATCATTTTGCAATATACAAATATATCAAGTCAATACATTGTACATCTTAAACATATATAAGTTTTACATGTCAATTATATATATAAATAAAATGCTTGCCCCTTGGAAAAAAAGCTATGACAAACCTAGACAGTGTATTAAAAAGCAGAGACATCACTGTGAAGTCAAACATCGGTATAGTCAAAGCTACAGTTTTTCCAGTAGTCATGTACAGATGTGAGATTTGGACTATAAAGAAGAATTGATTCTTTCGAACTGTGGTGCTGGAGAAGACTCTTGAGACTCCCTCGGACTGCAAGGAGGTCCAACCAGTCCATCCTAAAGGAAATCAGCTCTGAATATTCATTGGAAGGACTGATGCTGAAGATGAAGCTCCAATACTTTGGCCACCCGATGTGAAGAACTGACTCATTGGAAAAGACTCTGACGCTGGAAAAGATTGAAGACAGGAGGAGAAGGAAGCAATAGAGGATGAAATAGTTGCATGGCATCACCAACTCAATAGACATAAATTTGAGCCTGGTGTGTTGTAGTTTATGGGGTCACAAAGAGTCGATCACGACTTAGTGACTGAACAATAACAATGATAATATATACTTAAAAGCCGTTAAGAGAGGAGATCTTAAATGTTCTCACCACAAAAAGACATGATAATTATATGATGTGATGAAAGTGTTAGCTAACACTATCATGATAATTACTTCGCAATATATAGATATATCAAGTTGATATATTGTACACCTTAAACATATATAATGTTATATGTCAACTGTATATAAATAAAGGTAGTAAGATACTTTATGACTCATTCATCTTTATTTAGCATCTGCACCCCAGTTTTCCACTGACTGCCTTATTTATTTCATCCATTGATCATGCTGAGAAAGGAAATTTGTTTGTATTTTACACCAGTGCACTCCCAGTATATAATAGGCACATACAAATATTGGTAGATTGAGTTTATGAATGCATTTCTATCTAGCTGTTATCTTCATTCAAATCCTTTCTTCATGGAAAACAAAGCACCTCTGTTATTTCTCACAATGTGGAAAGCCATTCATTAAGAAGTATCACATTTCTTTGCATCTCTAGTATCCCAAATAATGCTCAACATATTGATGGACAATTTAAATGTTTGTTTTCTAAGTTAATTAAGTTTAAAATACATTGCTCTAGTTTAATATAGATGATCAAAACACTACTAGGGTATTATCACTTTCATTTGTTTAGACCCTTGAGAAATGAAACTAGGTTTTTTGAGATGCACGTGGTGCAATTCTCACAGAAATACAGAACAGACTTTTGAACTTTGTGGGAGAATGTGAGGGTGGGATATTTCAAAAGAACAGCATGTATACTATCTATGGTGAAACAGATCACCAGCCCAGGTGGGATGCATGAGACATGTGCTCTGGCCTGGTGCACTGGGAAGACCCAGAGGAATCGGGTGGAGAGGGAGGTGGGAGGGGGGATCGGGATTGGGAATAAAGACCTGCCCTCTGTAGTTGAAATAAAAAAAAAAAAAAAAAGATTCATAAGTCAATTAAACTGGTACTAATTAAAATACATCTATCTATATCTGTAAAATTCAAATTCATAGTTTACTTTAGTTAAAAATTTCAATAATTTTAAAATTCAAATTTATTAAGTGATATACCTTTAGAATAATATTTACCTGATGTTTTTTCATAATTCAGATAGAAACTGATTTGAAAATATGATTATAGACAATAGAAGACTGAATATCTTCTCAATAGTAAGAAAGATATCACTTGTCTTGAGTGCCTGTCTTCATTAGGAAGATGGCAATTATTCCTGGCTGCATGAAAGAATCAGACAATCAGTGGTTTAGGTTAAACCTGACTATGAATCCAAAGATCCATAAAATGACTAATTGTTAGGAAGAATAGCTTGAGGATAAAGGGAATTAGTATTTGTTTTACAATTGACTTTATAGTTGAACCTTCTTCTCCTGCATCTCCTGCATTGCAGGCAGATTCTTTACCTGCTTAGCCAACAGGGAAGTCCCTATAATTGTATATACGGTATTATATATATGATACTTTAATGTGAAAGCCACATATATAGTCTGCCCTCCATATCCAAGGGTTCTGGATTTATATAAGGGACGTGACCTTCAGCAGATTTTGTTTTCCTGGTGGGAGGAGGGCTGGGGGCCTAGAAACAATCTGCCATGGGTACTGTAGGAAGATTCTGTAAGTTACTCATATAAGGTACTGATATTAGCATATGTCACAGTGGTGGTTTAGTCGCTAAGCCGTGTCTGACTCTTGCAACCCCAGGGACTGTAGCCCACCAGACTCTTCTAGCCATGGGATTTTCCAGTCATATATCTTACGTATTTTCAACCATGCTACAGTTTTAATGTTTCTTTGTTGTTTAGTCACTAAGTCACGTCTGATTTTTTTGCAAACCCAGGGACAGTAGCCAGCCAGACTCTTCTGTCCATAGGATTTCCTAGGCAAGAATACTGGAGTGGGTTGTCATTTCCTCCTCCAGGGAATCTTCCTGACTCCTGCCTCTCCTGCATTGGCAGGTGAATTCTTTAGCACCGAGCCACCAGTGAAGCCCAATGTGTTCTATTCCTTTATACAATTTGCCAGTCTAACCATGGATTCTTTCCTATGCATAGGGGTTGGAGTGTTGGTTCAACATAAACCTCACTATGATTTCAAATTCAGTTTGAATTCCATAAAATGTTAAAATTATTTCATCTCCAAATCAGCTGTTTGTTGTAAATGCCACATGCCTTTTATTAACTGCACAGTGGCAAATGCTTTTTAAGTAAAGTGCTTAAAACACCAAAAAGGGAAATTTGGATATGGAGACAGACTGAAAGAGGACAAAGCAATGAAGGCATGAACCTCCATTGAGGAACCAGTCTCTGGGGAAATAGGTGAGAACTGAGCATGAAAGGCTGTGAAATGGGAACTGCTAATGTCTTTTTTCACTTAGCATGTTTTCTTTCCTCTAAATAACTCAGAATCTCTTAACTTCCAGTGGAAGACTTCAATCCTAAAACATCAGAGAGACTCTTTATATGTCTTTATTTTCAATTTTATAGGGCATCATCAGTTCAGTTCAGTTCAGTCACTCAGTCGTGTCTGACTCTTTGCAACCCTATGAATTGCAGCACGCTGGGCCTCCCTGTACATCACCAACTCCTGGAGTTTACTCAAACTCATGTCCATTGAGCCAGTGATGCCATCCAGCCATCTCATCCTCTGTCGTCCCCTTCTCCTGCCCCCAATCCCTCCCAGCATCAGGGTCTTTTCCAATGAGTCAGCTCTTCGCATGAGGTGGCTGAAGTATTGGACTTTCAGCTTCAGCATCAGTCCTTCAAACGAACACCCAGGACTGATATGGCATTATAAATTACATGATAATGAGTATGACATCATAACTATAAAAACTAGCTTTGTTTCAGTTTCTGCTAATTCTAAATAAGCAATTAAACTAACAGGTCCATTGAAATACTACTTAATATGCTTTTTAAAAATTCTTTCTTAAACAGATTTTCTAATTTTATGCCATGTTCTTTTATATGTTTGTGTACTTCTCTAATAACATAATTAGATATAAGTCTTTAAAGTCTAAATTTTAAGCATTTCCCCTACCTACTGTATACTGTACCCCATGCTTAGCAATTTCTCAGTAAACATATGTGATTAAATCATAATGGTTAACTAAGACTCAGAGTTTTATTTATTTATTTATTTTACATTTTCCCCTCAATTATTTTTATTAGTTGGAGGCTAATTACTTTACAATATTGTAGTGGTTTTTGCCATACATTGACATGAATCAGCCATGGATTTACATGTGTTCCCCATCCTGAACCCCCCTCCCACCTCCCTCCCCATCACATCCCTCTGGGTCATCCCAATGCACCAGCCCTGAGCACTTGTCTCATGCATCCAACCTGGACTGGTGATCTGTTTCACACTTGATAATATACATGTTTTGATGCTTTTCTCTCAGATCATCCCACTCTCGCCTTCTCCCTTAGAGTCGAAAAGTCTGTTCTATACATCTGTGTCTCTTTTTCTGTCTTGCATATAGGGTTATCATTACCATCTTTCTAAATTCCATATATATGCATTAGTATACTGTATTGTGTTTACCTTTCTGGCTTACTTCACTCTGTATAATGGGCTCCAGTTTCATCCATCTCATTAGAACTGATTCAAATGTATTCTTTTTAATGGCTGAGTAATATTCCATTCTGTACATGTACCACGGCTTCCTTATCCATTCATCTGCTGATGGGCATCTAGGTTGCTTCCATGTCCTGGCTATTATAAACAGTGCTGCAATGAACATTGGGGTGCACATGTCTCTTTCAGATCTGGTTTCCTCGGTGTGTATTTCCTGGCAGTGGCATTGCTGGGTCATATGGCAGTTCTATTTCCAGATTTTTAAGGAATCTCCACAC
Organism: Cervus canadensis; assembly: GCF_019320065.1. NCBI lineage: Eukaryota > Metazoa > Chordata > Mammalia > Artiodactyla > Cervidae > Cervus > Cervus canadensis. The sequence goes on along the minus strand of NC_057399.1, from coordinate 59,855,621 downwards.
TGTTCTCCATAGTGGCTGTACTAGTTTGCATTCCCACCAAAAGTGTAAGAGGGTTCCCTTTTCTCCACACCCTCTCCAGCATTTATTGCTTGTAGACTTTTGGATAGCAGCCATCCTGACTGGCGTGTAATAGTACCTCATTGTGGTTTTGATTTGCATTTCTCTGATAATGAGTGATGTTGAGCATCTTTTCATGTGTTGTTAGCCATCTGTATGTCTTCTTTGGAGAAATGTCTGTTTAGTTCTTTGGCCCATTTTTTGATTGGGTCATTTATTTTTCTGGAATTGAGCTGCAGGAGTTGCTTGTAAATTTTTGAGATTAATCCTTTGTCTGTTTCTTCATTTGCTATTATTTTCTCCCAATCTGAGGGCTGTCTTTTCACCTTGCTTATAGTTTCAGAGTTTTAAATGATGGAAATATGTTAAAACACACTTGCTACTTGGAAGAAAAGTTATGACAAACCTAGATAGCATATTAAAAAGCAGAGCCATTACTTTACCAACAAAATTCTGTCTAGTCAAAACTATGGTTTTTCCAGCAGTCATGTATGGATGTGAGAGTTGGACTATAAAAAAAGCTGAGTGCCAAAGAATTGATGATTTTGAACTGTGGTGTTGGAGAAGACTCTTAAGAGTCCCTTGGACTGCCAGGAGATCAAACCAGTCAATCCTAAAGGAAATAAATCCTGAATATTCATTGGAAGGACTGATGCTGAAGCTGAAACTGTAACACTTGGGCTACCTGATGAGAAGAACTGACTTATTGCAAAAGACCCTGATGCTGGGAATTATTGAAGTCAGGAGGAGAAGAGGATGACAGAGTAACTGAGCTGAACTGAACTGAAATATATTAATATTTTCATTAATTTACTTGCCTAGATTCTGAGGAATAAAAAAAAAAATTCACCCTGATTACAAATGTTTCCTAAACATCTATCATTCTGATTTTAATCAGTATGAGAAATAGAAGCAGGAGACAAATGTGTTTAGTACAAAATGTTATCATTTACATCTTTTGTAACTGAAGTCAAATGAACAGATATTTCTAGAGTGAAAATTATATTTCTCTTCATTTAAATGTCAAAATGTCATCGACTATTCTTTAAGTAGAAAACTATTAAAGACCATTATGCTTTCTTTTTCCTGTTTAAGTATGAGATGCGTGCATGCCTGTTAATCATTTCAGTCATGCCCGACTCTTTGCAACCCCATGTTCTGTAGCCTGGCATGCTCCTCTGTCCATGGGATTTCCCAGGCAAGAATACTGGAGTGGGTTGCCATGCCCTCCTCCAGGGGATCTTCCAGACCCAGGGATCAAACTGGGTCTTATGTCTCCTGAATTGTCAGGTGGGTTCTTTAACACTAGCACCACCTGGAAAGCCCTAAGTATGAGATTATAGCATCTTAAAATCATGTTGGCTTATTATTTGCTCTTGGAGGGAAGAACATGGAAATAGTCAATTTTGCAAAATATAGAAAAATTGTTTTGGCGGATGAGAGAAAATGGTTTAGAAAATGAAATTTATTTCTAGGTGAATTACTTAAATTCAGTTAGCATATAGCTTTGCAGCCTTCCTAAGCATTTAACAGGCACAAAAAAAGTATACAAGAAATGCTCAGTAAATTTTACATTTCAGCAGATCTTTGATTAAAGAATAGCAATTTGGAATTTTTTTTTTTTTTTTTGGCATTTCCATTTGGCTATGTATTTTGTGTCCTCTTGCACTAGTCTGCCATGTAACTTATAGTAGTTTTATTTTCACTGAAGGCAGTCTCCAGGGGATCTTCACAACTCAGAGATCAAACCCTAGTCTCTTGTCTTGAACATTTACAGATGGGTTCTTTAACCACTAAAGAAGTGTTTAGTGGTAAGCATTTCACATAAAATATACTGAATTTTATTTATCCACTTATCAGTTAGTGAGCCTTTGGGTTGTTTCTACTTCTTAGCTACTGTAAGCAGTTCTGGTATGAACACTTGTATATTAGTTTTTGTGTGGATGCATATTTTATTTTTAATTTATCTTTTAAGAAGTGAATCTGTGCAGACCAAAAGAAAGCAGGAGTAGCAATACTCATATCAAATAAAAAATACTTTGAAATAAAGACCATGAAAAGAGACAAAGAAGGACACTACATAATGATGAAAGGATCAGTCCAAGAAGAAGACATAACAATTATAAATATATATGGACCGAACATAAATTGATATCTGTAGGGCATTTTGCCCAAAATAATGAATTTCAACATTTTATCAAGTGCACACAGAACATTCTCCAGGATATATCACATCCTGGGCCATAAATCTAGCCTTGGTAAATTCAGAAATAATTGAAATTATTTCAAGCATCTTTTCTGATCACAATGCTGTAAGATTAGATGCCAACTACAGAAAAAAAAATCTTTTAAAAATACAAACAGATGGAGGCTAAACAACCTGCTTCTGAAAAACCAACAGATCACAGAAGAAATGAAAATGGAAATAAAAATAGAAACAAATGAAATTGAAAACACAACAACCCAAACCTATGGGATTCTGTAAAGCAATGCTAAGAAGAAGGTTCATAGCAATACAAGATTACCTCAAGAAACAAGAGAAATATAAAATAAATAACCTAACTTTACAGCTAAAGCAACTATGTTTGAAGAACCCCAAAGTTAGCAGAAGGGAAGAAATCATAAAAATCAGAGTAGAAATAAAAAGAAATGAAGGATAAAAGAAAAAAAAAAAAAAGGAAATGAAGGAGACTATAGCAAAAATCAACAAAACTAAAAGCTGGTTCTTTGAGAAGATAAATAAAATAGACAAACCATTAGCCAGACTCATCAAGACAAAAGGGAGCAAAATCATAACAATAAAATGAGAAGTGACAATTAAGAAATCACAACAGATAACACAGAAATATCAAGTATCATGAGAGTTTACTGTCAGCAACTATATGCCAATAAAATGGAGAACTCGAAAGAAATGGACAAATTCTTAGAAAAATAAAACCTTCCAAAACTGAACCAGGAAGAAATAAAAAATCTTAACAGGCCCATCACAAACACAGAAATTGAAAGTATAATAAAAAATCTTCCAACAAATAGAAGCCCAGGACCAGATGGCTTCAAAGGTGAATTCTACCAAAAATTTAGAGAAGAGCTAACACCTATCTTACTCAAACTCTTTCAGAAAAAGTCAGAGGAAGGTAAACTCCCAGACTCATTCTATGAACCCACTTTCACCCTAATATCAAAACCAGATGAAGATGCCACAAAAGAAAAGAAAACTACAGGCCAATACTGATAAACATAGATGCAAAAATATTCAACCAAATCCTAGTAAACAGGATCCAACAACATGTTAAAAAGATCCTACATCCTGACCAAGTGGGCTTTATCCCAGGGATGCAAGGTTTCTTCAATATTCACAAATTAGTCAATGTGATATACCATTTTAACAAATTGAGAGATGAAAGACATATGATTATCTCAATGGATGCAGAGAAAGCATTTGACAAAATTCAAGACTGATTTATGATGAAAACTCTCCAGAAAGCAGGCATAGAAGGAACATACATCAACATAATAAAAGCCTTCTACAATAAACCCACAGCAAACATTATCCTCAATGGTGAAAAATTGAAAGCATTTCCTCTAAAATCAGAAAAAAAGACGAGGGTGCCCATTCTCATCACTACTATTCAACATAATTTTGGGAGTCCTACCCACCACAGAGAAGAAAAAGAAATAAAAGAAATCCAGATTGGAAAAGAAGAAGTAAAACTCTCAGTGTTTGCAGATGACATGATCCTCTACATAGAAAACCCTAAAGACACTATCAAAAAATTACTAGAGTTATTCAATGAATATAGTAAATTTTCAGGATATAAAAATAATACACATAAGTCCCTTGCATTCCTATACACTAGCAACGAGAAAACAGAAAGAGAAACTAAGGAAACAATCCCATTCACCATTGCAATGCAAAGAATAAAATACTTAGCAACAAATGATGAATGGATAAGAAAGCTATGGTACATATACACTATGGAATATTACTCAGCCATTAAAAAGAATACATTTGAATCAGTTCTAATGAGATGGATGAAACTGGAGCCCATTATGCAGAGTGAAGTGAGCCAGAAAGATAAACACAATACAGTATACTAACACATATATATGGAATTAAAAAAAAATGATAATAAAAACCCTATATGCAAGACAGAAAAAGAGACACAGATGTATAGAACAGACTTTTGGACTCTGTGGGAGAAGGCGAGGGTGGGATGATCTGAGAGAAAAGCATTGAAACATGTATATTATCAAGTGTGAAACAGATCGCCAGCCCAGGTTGGATGCATGAGACAAGAGCTCAGGGCTGGTGTACTGGGATGACCCAGAGGGGTGTGATGGGGAGGGAGGTGGGAGGGGGGTTCAGGATGGGGAACACATGTAAATCCATGGCTGATTCATGTCAATGTATGGCAAAAACCACTACAATATGTTAAAGTAATTAGCCTCCAACTAATAAAAATAAATGAAAAAATAAATAAAAAATAAAAAAAGAAACAAAAGACTTATGTATAGAAAACTATAAAACACTGATGAAAGAAATCAAAGATGACACAAATAGATGGAGAAATATACCATGTTCATGGACCAGAAGAATCAATATAGTGAAAATGAGTATACTATTCAAAGCAATCTACAGATTCAATACAATCCCCATCAAGCTACCAAAGGTATTTTTCACAGAACTAAAATAAATAATTTCACAATTTCTATGGAAACACAAAAAACCTCAAAAAGTCAAAGCTATCTCGAGAAAGAAGAATGGGACTGGAGGAATCAACCATCCTGACTTCAGACTATACCACAAGCTGCAGTCATCAAGTATGGTACTGGCACAAAGACAGAAGTACAGCTAAATGTAACACAATAGAAAGCCCAGAGATGAATGCATGCATCTAAGGACACCATATCTTTGACAAAGGAAGCAAAAATATACAGTGGAGAAAAGATAATCTCTTTAACAAGTGGTTCAGGGAAAACTGGTCAACCACCTGTAAAAGAATGAAACTAGAACATTGCCTAACACCATACACAAAAACAAACTCAAAATGGATTAAAGATCTAAATTTAAGACCAGAAAGTATAAATTTCCTAGAGGAAAACACAGGCAGAACACTCTTTGACATAAATCACAGCAAAATCCTCTATGAGAAAAAGTCTTTTAAAATATATGTCTTTTGCGAATGTTTTCTCCTTTCTGTGGCTTGCATTTTTCATATTTGTGGCAGTATTATTTTCAGCATAGAGATTTTCCATTTTACTTGTTTTAAATATGTCATTTGTGGTTTTCTTGATGTATTTAGCAAGGCTTTGCCTAACCCAAGATTACAAATATTTACTTCTGTAATTTTTGTAAAAATTTTATAGTACTAACTAGTACATATAGTCTGTCATTGATTTTTGAGTTAACTTTTGTGTATGACATAAAGAAGAGGGCCACTTGTATCCTTTGACTTATTTGGTATTCAATTGTTTCAGAAAGATTTGTTTAAAAAATTATCCTTTCTGTATTAAAATTTCCTGACCTCCTTGTCAAAATCAATTGACCAAAGTGACTCATAGTGTAACTCTACCAGTCTATATGTTAATCTATATGCCAACTCCACACTGACTTGATAACTCTTGTTTGTAGCAAGTTTTGAAATTGGGCAGAATGAATTCTGTGACTTCATTTTTATTTCTTAAGATGATTTTGTGTTTCTGTTTCTTGCAATTCTGCATGAATTTTCAGATGTAATTTTATGGAAAAAAAAAAGTTAGGATTTTTATAAACATTTTATTTAGTTGGTAGGTTAGTTTAAAAAGTATTGCCATCATAACAGTATCAAGTTTTCTAGTCAATAGGCATCGGATGCCTTGTCATTTATTTATATCTTATACCTTTAATTTCTTTTAGCAGTGTTTACAGATTTTAGTGTATAAATCTAACACTGTTAAATTTATTAAAATATTAAATCTATTAATAAACTATTAATAATTTATTATAATAAGTAACTGTATTTATTTATTTTTTAAATATACAAATTTGTTACAATTTATTATTAATAATAAACCATTATTTTATTTAATAAATTTATTAAATGTATTCCTATATATTTTATTAATTTTATTATATTATGAATGGAGCTGTTTTCTTAATTATTTTAATTTTTAATTGTTAGTGTGTAGAAATAAAGTCAATTTTGTGATCTCAATGTAGGCATATAAGATTTTTTTTTAATTGGAAGATAATTGCTTTACAATATTGTGTTGGTTTTCACCATACATCAGCTTGAATCAGCCATAAATATACATATAGCCTCTCTCTCTTGAACCTCTCCCCTACTTCCCACCCCATTCTTTAGGTTTTCCAGTATAGTCTATGTGTTTCTTATTTGAAGTCTGTTACATTGCTTTTCATCTATTCAAAGGACATACATAGCTATTTTCTAAGTGACCAGAGTATATCTTAATTATTTAAGCTGTAGATACTGAAAACAAACACTATAATGTAACAAATACAAGTTTAAACATTTAGCAAACATGTTTGTGTGAAACAGATATGTAGACTGCCATAAGGACTAAGAACAAAATACATAAGGAACTGTTCAATTATCTACATTACCTACACAGCTGGGCAAGCTAGACAAGATTTATTTGTAATGAAAATAAAATAAGCATCTTTATTTGCCTATATCTTCAGTTTTTGTGCTAAACCCTAACCTTTTAGCCCCTGTCTCATCCTGGAACAATGCTGCTCCAGGGTGCCTAGTCATAAACAGTAAATCCCATGTGATTCCTCAGTGTAAGAGCAAAAAATACTCAAATTGCTAAAAACAAACAAACAAACAAACAAACAAAAAAGCCGTGCTTCAAAATCTGATAATCTTATCTTAATTTACTAACATCCCTGCTGCTTATGTAGACCTGCTCATGTCTTCCTGATCTGCCAAACTTTTGAACTCAATTTGCCTGTATTCCAGACATAGAACCTATGAGTTAGGGGGACATGAAAAGCCAGTTTTCATCCATTCCCTAGTAAGAATGAGGGCTTTATGACTAGGCGGGCTGTATTTCAGCTGTACAGGATTTCTGTCTGGGAGCACACCCTGTCCTGGGGTCTCAGAGCCCACTCTGCTCCACCCTGCCCTGTCCAGCATCCAGGGCATTCCTTGATTGTCTCATCATTAGCCAAATCTTCCATCTGTTTCTAAATCTTTTGCCTTAAATTGACTACATGTCTTGCTGCTTCTAATATCTCCTGGTTCTAATACCTTAAATGCCTAAAACCATCCCCAAACTCTATCAGCCACTCAATATATTCTCAAACCTTTAACTTGTGCATGTGTATGCTCAGTTGTGTTCACTCTTTGTAACTGCATGGACTGAAGCCCACCAGTTTCCTCTGCCCATGGAATTTTCCAGGCAAGAATAGTAGAACAGGCTCCCATTTCCTCCTCCCAGGAATCTTCACAACCAAGGAATTGAACCCATGTCTCTTGCATCTCCTGCATTGCAGGTGGATTCTTTACCACTGAACCACCTGAGAAGTCCCTTTAATTTTGGATTTACTGAAAAATATACTTAATTATTTAATATTCTCCTTTATGGCATTTCCTAATATTGTCCAGTTCTCTGAGACTTTCACCTTCTGTGAAAGTTTTTTCTAGACATTTTTAGCAGATTGATTATATTTAAAGGTAATTTATTTTTTTCTCCCACCTTCCATACCTAACTGCCAAAATCAAAATAAGGCCACTAAATATGAAAAATTACTGAAGCAGAAAATAAGAGTACATTAGAATTTAGTGAAGGCCAGTAAAGAGTATTGGATGGCAATTCATTATTTTCCATATGTTATGGTATATTCATCAAAAAGTGTGTAAAATTAAATAAAAAATTTGAAGTGATAGCTAATCCAGATCTTATGCTGGAAGACCTGACCTTTCATCATTCCTTTTAAAAATGAAAGCTAATATTAAGAAATATTGAGAGAGTAAACCTAGGAAATAAGAATCTAAAGTTGATACCAAAAACTGTCAGGCACTAAACTATGATTAAATATATTAGGTCAAGCACTGTTTTATTAGCTGTATTACAAGGGAGATGACATACTGAAAATCTTTAACACTGGTTTCCTGTCAGTAGTGAGAAATCTTACATTAACGTGAAATCTTCCTCTCCACTCCAAGAGTTATTTATCATATGAAGTAGATTGATGTTAGTGTTCAGATGACCAGTAAAGTAGATTGATTTTGACAGAAAACTGCCTGGATTAAAAAATGAGTCAGACAGGAAGATGAATTGTCAACTGGACTGAAACCTGGTTAGAAACATTGCTGATGTTTAGGAGAATATAGTGTGGAGATCTTTGAGGATTTCCCTCTAATTCAGAGAAGTCCAAGATCAAGGTGTCAGCGGATTCAGTATCTGTTGAGAGCCTGTTTCCTGTTTCAGAGGAGCTGTCTTTGTGCTGTGCCTTTACTTGGTTCAAGGGGGGAAGGAGCTGCCTGGGGCCTCTTTAGTTAAGTGACATGTGACATGTGTCTGACTCTTCGCGACTGCATGGACTGCAGTCCTCAAGGCTTCTCTGTCCATGGAATTCCTCAAGCAAGAAAACTGGAGTGGGTTGCAAGTTCTTTCTCCAGGGAATCTTCCTGACCTAGGGATCAAACTCATGTCTCTTGCATCTCCTGTGTTGGCAGGTGGATTTTTTACCACTGCAACATGGGATTAGGTATTAATCCCATTCACCTTCATGACCTAGTCACCTCCCAAGGACCCTACGTCCAAATAGCATCACCTTGGAGACTAAGTTTTAACATGTGATTTATGGGGGACACATTCAGTCCATTGAAAATGGATGGTATTGCACACATCTGTGTGTTTACTGGATACTCTAGCACATATGTATCTATTAGTTTAGTCAGGGCTGCCATAACAAAATGTTAATACTGAGTGCCTTAAATAAATGAAATTAATTTCTTAAAGTTCTGGAGCATGTGAAGTTCATGTTCTGGGATCCTACATGGTTTAGCTGTGGGGAGAGCTCTCTCTCTCTGGCTTATGGACCTCTGCCTGCTCTTTGTGTCTTCACATGGACAAAGAGAGAGTAAGCTTCCTGGTCTCTAATTAGGAACAATAACTGCATCATGAGGGCCCCACTCTCATGACCTCATCTAAGCCTAATTACCTCTGAAAGGTCCATCTCCAAATGCCTTGCCTTGGGGGTTAGGGCTTCAGCATATGAATTTAGATCTGTAGCTATATATGAGTGTGTGTGTGTGTGTGTGTAGATACATACATAAAATGTAAAATACACATAAGTGCACATATAATACAAATTTTAATTGTGTCCCACCTTCAACCTTTGCCTGAACATCACTAATTTAGAATAGAAATTATCTCCTCCAGTAGATAGAGGGGAAAATACATTCTTTTAGACTTTAAATTTTTCTTCAAAGTGTAACGTGATATTTTCAGACAACTGATTTTGTTTGTTGTTTGTTACCTTCTGGAGTTTAGGACTATGGTACCACCACTTTGATGGTCCCAGGTGGTACAGTATTAAAGAATCCACCTTAGAGACTCAGGTTGGACCCCCGGGTGGGTAAGATCCTCTGAAGGAGAAAATGGCAACCCAGTCCAGTATTCTTGCCTGGAGAATCCCATGGACAGAGGAACCTGATGGGCTATAGTCCATAGGGTTGCAAAGAGTCAGATACAACTGAGCATGCACACATACACACACACACTATAGCTTTGGGCTGAGGAATCTAAACTACTTTTATCAACTTATTTTATAAGTGGAAAAAGATCTAGAAATAAGCTGTGTTTGCTTGTGTGTGTGTGTGGAAATTTTCTTTCTTTCAAAGCCATTTGAATTATGGCAGTTTGTTTAGAATGACCTTTCCATTTCTTCAAAGACAGAAGCATTTTTCATGGTTACTAGGGTGATAGTAAGAACTAGAGGAAGAAAATTCTGGCCTGATTTCTGTCAGAATAAAGGGTGTTTCAGGTTGGAAAGGAAATTAAGAAAGCACTTTTTCTGTGCTGCGATCAAATTAGGTTCATGTTCAAAACTGCAGTCCTTTCTTAACTATTTCCAGAACATATAAAAGTATAGTTATATAGAAGTGACTTCATATAAATGATTTTCCTTCCATCTAGACTATTAATTGTTTTCCTTTTTAAACTATTTCATACTTCACTTCTAGATGCAAGTTTTCGTCAGGGTGATGAAGACACTGTCTGTCTTAGGTAGTCTTAAATGTGAACAATGAGCTCCTATAAACACATCCATAGCTTCAGCAGGCTTAATCCAAATTCCCTTTAAACACATCCATGGCTCCAGCAGGCTTAGGAGTATATTGGCTGCTTCACTTTAGTATCTCCCAGCAATTTTCTAGCCGCACTATCTCAGCAAAGTCAGACCCCTCTTCAAAGTGTGGGTCACATGTGTATCAGCAGACTTGTTGAAGCTCAAAGAGAGGTGACAGCTGCCGACCCTGCTAAGTATAGATTTCATTTTCATTACCAGTAGGTGAACTGCTCCATGGGTCTCTTATTAAGGCCAGTCTGATTCAATAGCCTGAAACTTCCTTGAAACCAGTCTGCTTTCTCCCTTTTTAAAATTTCAATTGTTTGTTAACCACGTAAATGCCATAAGCAGACTTTTGTTCTGGGGAAGATACCAGACTTTCATCCTGATATTTCCCATGTAATAATTCCAGGACATTTTCAAATTGAAATTGTGTTCTAATAATTGTTTTTGGATTTTTCTGGATTATTTAGGTCATTTACAGATTAATTCCTAATAATTCAGACACATTAAATGAAATTGCAAGTGGATGCTTCCCCAATCTATTTCCTTTCATAATATATTAGCTCTGGTTTGATATCCTTAAGTCCCATAGCCTTTTGTCATAAAAGATTCTCTTCTACTCCTAAAATCTTTGTTTTTTTTCTTCTTGAGATTAAGATTTAATAGGGGCAAGGGGAAGCTCAGAGTTTGTAAAGTCTTTGGGCAATAACATGGAAACAGGGTGGAAAACAGCAGGACACATGGAGAACAGGAAAGTGCAGAGTGCAGAGCCTATTATGATAATTTTTATTATGTAAATATTTCATTCAAGTTCTTTTTGACTTAGATTTGGTTTCCCTTTCCTTCATGTCAGCCTAAAAGATGAGATTCAGCTCATCAGTGAATGAAGGAATTTGCCAAGAGGAAAGGAGAGAGAGGAATTAAGGGAGAAATAATTTATTTTTTCATTTAGTTCTGTCACTTAAATTGAAGTACCTTTAAACATCCCTGTAGATAGAAACATCTTCTTATTCTTCCAGCCAGCCATGCTCTAATTACAATAAATGCCTCAAGAAATATAAGACATCTTCTAATTACTAAGAGAAACTTTTCCACCTTGTCTTACAGACAAGGAGAAAATGTTGAGTCTTAGGGCATTTCACAGTTCCAGTCTATTGTTTATTTATTTAATTTTCTGAAGTAATTCTAAAAATTGTAGTGTTTCAACCTAGGCTTTGCTGCCCTTCATTTTACCGTGTGATGCTTATAATTTTGGGGCTTCCCCCAATGGCTCAGTGGGTAAAGAATCTGCCTGGAATGCAAGAGACACAAGAGATGTGTGTTCAGTCCCTGGGTCAGGTGATCCACTGGAAGAGAAAAATGGCAAACCCGCTCTAGTATTCTTGCTTGAAAAATCCCATCAACAGAGAAGCCTGACGGGCTGTAGTCCAAAGGGTCACAAAGAATCAAAAATAACTGCACAACATGACACGTTTTTAAAGCATTTAGGAAAAATGGAGGATTCTGGGTATATGGTGAGGAGAACTAGACTACATGTAGAGAAATAACATTAATTTAGTGTTACAGAACACGTATTTTAGAGTGAGACAAAATTGGAATCAAATCCCTCACTAATTCCTCATGATCTTGGAAAGAGAGCTTAAACAAAATTATTGATACTTAATAGTGATGCTGAAAATTAAAAAACAAAACAAAACAACAACAACAACAAAAAACGCCATGTAGAACTGTTGTTATTGTATAGTTGGTAAGTTGTGTCTGACTCTTGAGACATCATGGACTATAGCCAGCCGGTCTCCTCTGTCCATGGAATTTCCCAGGCAAGAATCCTGGAGTGACTTCAAATTTCCTTCAGAGGATCTTTCTGACCCAGGGATTGAACCCATGTCTGAATTGGCAGGTGGATTATTTACCACTAAGCCAACAGGGAAGCATAATACTGTGGTGGTGGTAGTGCTTTGGTCACTAAGTCATGTCCAACTCTTGCGACCCCATGGACTGTAGCCTGCCAGGCTCCTCGTTCACGGGGTTCTCCAGGCAAGAACACTGTAGTGGGTTGCCATTTCCTTCTCCAATACAATACTGCGATAAATACTAAATAAGATAATTTCACTAATACTGAATTTTAGCTTCAATTTTAACCACCACTTCCAGTTATTGTCATGATTTTAGGTACACTTTTTCCTCAAGCTCCCAGCTCATTTGAAATATGACATTTTGTAGATGTGATGCAGGAGAGAGAATTTATGTACAAGGAGCTATTTAAATTGAAATGTTTATTCTGCCTGATTTTGACTGAAAGAAAAAAAAGTTTATTTTAAAGGAGTTGAATGTTTTATTTTTCCTAAAGAATGACATAAGGTGAAAAATAACACTTTGTTCTACCTTTGAATCTTTCAGCATCCCTGCCCCTCTGAAATCACATTGATTGTTTTTACAGCTACAATCACAATGCAGTGTGACTCAGGTAAATACAGATTATTTTTAATAGTGGTATTTAAGAAGAGTTCTGAGAGTAAGCATCAGGTTTTTCACTAAATTTTGGATGTTTTCATGTTCATAAGTTTTTAATAGGTAATATTATGGTAACATTCTTATCTGGAAAATCCCAATGACAGAATAGCCTGGCAGGCTACAGTCCATGGGGTCACAAAAGAGTTGGATACAAGTTAGTGACTAAACAACAACCAAGTGGCATCTTTGCAAATTATTTACCAACCATCCCCAGTTATGCCTTCATTTTCTTAAGCTTCATTTCAGATAGTGCCTTTCTCTGTACCTGGGTAATATGAAAGTACACTTATGTGCTACTCCCATATTTACTAAGCATATCCTGTATTTTGAGGATTGTCAGTTTGGGGGTGCTATATTAATTTCCACCAACTGGATTCTTTTTTGAACACAGAGAAGTTCTCAGGGTTAGGTGAACATTCTTGAATTAAAATTGTAAAAGAATAGTTTGAAGAGTGAAATTTTATAAATAAGAAAATCTGTTCATATTAGGAATGCTGTGCTGTGCTAAGTCATTTAGTCAGGTCTGGCTCTTTGTGACCCTTTGCACTGTAGCCCTGAGGTTCCTCCATCCATGGGATTTTCCAGGGGAGAATACTGGAGTGGCCTGCCATGCTTTCCTCTAGGGGATCTTCCTAACCCAGGGATCCAGCTTGAGTCTCTTAAGTCTCCTGTATTGACAGGAGACTTCTTTACCACTAGTTCCACCTGGGAAGCCCCATATTATGGATATATGGATATCTACAGTAAAAGAAAGTACTAGAGTCACAGAATAAAAAATTTTGTCATGCTGAAAAGATGTTAGCAAGGTAGTGATGCCAAATGCCCAGTGCAATTTGAGGATTTTTTTTCAGAAAGGAATACACTCTTATAGAATAATTTAAGGACAGAATGGACAAAGTAAATTTATTTTACAGTTTTTTTTTTTCTTTTCACTTGTCATGTATCATCAACAGTTTAAATGTATCTTTACACAGTAAAAGCTATAAGGGATAATTCAATATATGTAATGGAGTTATAAAATATTAAAAAAATATTAACAGTTCAGAGAACTCATTCAAACAACAGGATCCATGAAATAGTAAATAACATAAATAAACAACATTGCTTGAAACATGATAAAATGTTTTATTAGTTTAAAATTAAATTCCACTTAAATTTAAATTAAATATCATTTGTCTTTCTTTTTTTTTTTCCCTTTGGCACCTGAAAAATCCCTCTGTGATTGGATTACAAAGTTCAAGGAAGTCCAGGAAAGGAACATTAAAAAGTAGCTAAGTAAAAGCCTGTTGAACTTTTGAAAAGTTGCAAGATACATGAAACAAAAATAGCTAGTCAAATACTCTTTAAATGTATTAAGATCATAAAACATGAGGAAAGGTTGAGGATCTGGTATTGTTTGATTATTTCCAATTTTGAAATGATCATTATTTCAATAAACCTATCACAAGCTGTCCTTTATTATTGGGCTGTATTTGATTTACTAATGTTTTGTTCAGAATGTTTGCATTTGTGGTCATAAGTATATTGTATGTCATTTGTTTAATATGTGGTTCTCCTCTTACTTGCACTGATATGTTTCTTGGCTTCAGAAAATGAATGAGAAAGTATTCCCTTCTTGTTTCTGAAAGGGCTTTGTACACTATTAGTATTACTTCTTCCACAATATTACATAGCACCCACCTGTGAAAATGGTAGAGTTTTCTATATGAAGACTTTTTAACTATTATTTCAATCTCTTGGGAAATATAAGGCTATTCAGATTTTCTATTTTCTATCCTTTGTGGCTAGCTTTGCTAAATTGTGTTTTTCAGGCATTTTTTAAAATATGATCTTATTTATCCCATTTAATTGCAAAATAGCTCTTCACCAACGTGGACACTCTCTGAACCACATGTGTGTGTGCTCAGTCACTCAGTTGTGTCGATTCTTTGTGACCCCATGAATCGCAGCATGCCAAGCCTCCCTGTACATCACCAAATCCCAGAGTTTACTCAAACTCATGTCCATTGAGTCGGCAATGCCATCTCACCCTTTGTTGTCCCCTTCTCTTCCTGCCTTCAATCTTTCCCAGCATCAGGGTCTTTTCAAATGAGTCAGTTCTTCACATCAGGTGGCCAAAATATTGGAGTTTCAGCTTCAACATCAGTCCTTCCAATGAATATTCAGGATTGATTTCCTTTAGGATGGACTGGATGGATCTCCTTGCTGTCCAAGGGACTCTCAAGAGACTTCTCTAATACCACAGTTCAAAAACATCAATTCTTCAGTGCTCAGCTTTCTTTATAGTCCAACTCTCACATCCATACATGACTTCTGGAAAAACCATATCTTTGACTAGATGGACCTTTGTTGGCAAAGCAAACAAAGTTGGTCATAACTTTTCTTCCAAGGGGCAAGTGTCTTTTAATTTCATGGCTGCAATCACCATCTGCAGGGATTTTGGAGACCCCAGAAATAGTCTTTCACTGTTTCCACAGTTTCCCCGTCTATTTGCCATGAAGTGATAGGACCAGATGCCATTATCTTAGTTTTCTGAATTTTGAGTTTTAAGTCAACTTTTTCACTCTCATCTTTCACTTTCATCAAGAGACTCTTTACTTCTTCATTTTCTGGCATAAATAAGGGTGGTGTCATCTTCATATCTGAGGTTATTGATATTTCTCCCAGCAATCTTGATTCCAGCTTGTGCTTCATCCAGCCCAACATATTTCATGATGCACTCTGTATATAAGTTAAATAAACAGGGTGACAGTATACAGCTTTAACATACTCCTTTCCCTATTTGGAACCAGTCTGTTGTTCCATGTCCAGTTCTCACTGTTGTTTCTTGACCTGCATGCAGATTTCTCAGGTCAGGTAGTCTGATATTCCAATTTCTTTCAGAATTTTCCACAGTCTGTTGTGATCCACACAGTCAAGGCTTTGGCATAGTCAACAAAGCAGAAGTAGATGTTTTCTCTGGGACTCTCTTGCTTTTTCAATGTTCCAGTGGATGTTGGCAATTTAGTCTCTGGTTCCTCTGCCTTTTCTAAATCCAGCTTGAACATCTGGAAGTTCATGGTTCACATACTGTTGAAGCCTGGCTTGGAGAATTTTGAGCATTACTTTGCTAGCATATGAGATAAGTGCAATTGTGCAGTAGTTTGAGTATTCTTTGGCATTGCCTTTCTTTGGGATTGAAATGAAAACTGACCTTTTCCAATCCTGAGCCCTCTGCTGAGTGTTCCAAATCTGCTGGCATATTGAGTGCAGCAGTTTCAGAGCATCATCTTTTTAGTATTTGAAGTAACTCATCTGGAATTCCATCACCTCCACTAGCTTT
The DNA here is from genome assembly GCF_019320065.1 of Cervus canadensis. Lineage (NCBI taxonomy): Eukaryota > Metazoa > Chordata > Mammalia > Artiodactyla > Cervidae > Cervus > Cervus canadensis. The sequence continues at coordinate 59,839,425 of NC_057399.1, read as the reverse complement.
GCTCATAGTGATGCTTGCTAAGGCCCACTTGACTTTGCACTCCAGGATGTCTGGCTCTAGGTGAGTGACCATATCACTGTGATTATCTGGGTCTCGAAGGTCTTTTTTTGTACAGTTCTTCTGTGTATTCTTGCCACCTCTTCTTAGTATCTTCTGCTTCTGTTAGATCCATACCATTTCTGTCCTTTATTGTGCCCATCTTTGCATGAAATATTCCCTTGTTATCTCTGATTTTCTTGAAGATATCTTTAGTCTTTCCCACTCTATTTTTTCCCACTATTTCTTTGCATTGATCACCAAGGAAGGCTTTCTTATCTCTCCTTGCTATTCTTTGGAACTCTGCATTCAAATTGGTATATCCTTCCTTTTCTTCTTTGCCTTTCACTTCTCTTCTTTTTTATTTATTCTCTTTCTTAAGTCTTTCAGCCATGACCATATGTAACCTCTTTTAGTTGACTCCTGTGCCCTTTGACATTTCCCCATCCATTTTTAAAAGCACATCCTTACTTGTTTTGAATTTCAGGCACTCCAGGCTCATTTTGTATATTGCCTGTCTCAGTCCTGGAGTCAGTCATTTCTCCAATGAACCCTAGGTTTTGTTGTTTACTTTGTTTTGCTTTTATTGGTAAAAGGTGTTTGACTTGAAGATCTGGATATTGGACATGTTAGGTCCTGCTGAACTGTCATTTGTCTACGTCATGTTACAATAAGGAAATGTGTGTGCACTTCTATACCTATGTATGTACACATGTCTCTAAGTATATCTGGATGTAACCATTTGTATCTATATAGTGCTACATGTGAGTTTATTCTGATGACTATAGCTTTGATCTTTATTCTATTATATGGATCATTCTAACCTCTTTACCTTGCTTATTTATGAATTCACACCCCACCATTGAAAAAACATGGCTCCCACAGTCCATTAAATATATATTTACTTAATTTTTAATATTTCACTGTATATATATATATCAGTATTAGAATTTTTAGCACACACCACAAAACAGGGGCTTCCCTGATAGCTCAGTTGGTAAAGAATCTGCCTGCAATGCAGGAGACCCCAGTTCAATTCCTGGGTAAGGAAGACCTGCTGGAGAAGGGATAGGCTACTCACTCTATTTTTCTTGGGTTCCCCTTATGGCTCAGCTGGTAAATAATCCTCTTGCAATGCGGGAGACCTGGGTTTGATCCCTGGGTTGGGAAGATATCCTGGAGAAGGGAAAGGCTACTCACTTCAGTATTCTGACCTGGAGAATTCCATGGACTGTATAGTCCATGGGGTCTCAAAGAGTCAGAAACGACTGAGAGACTTTCACTTCACCATGAAACAGATTCTATATATATGTGTTAATATATAATATCTGTTGTTCTCTTTATGACTTACTTGACACTTTGCAACAGACTCTAGGTCCATCCACATTTCTGCAAATGACCCAGTTTCATTCCTTTTTATAGCTGAATAATATTCCATTGTATATATGTACCACATCTTCTTTATCCATTCCTCTGTTGATGGACATTTAGGTTGCCCTCTTTTTCTACTGCATTCTCTGGTTTAACTAAGCATTTTTTATGCTTCCATTTTATATTCTCCCTAGTATGTCAGGTGTGCATTTCTTGTTTTATTTTGTTGTGTTTTAATGGTCACCTTAGGGTTTGTAAAAATGCATATTGAACTAATCTCTATCTATCTTAAATAACTCTGTTCCACACCTTCTGTGGTGCAGTTTCCTTATAACAGTTAAACATATTGCCATTTGTTAAACTGACTAAGAATAGAAAGAAATACTTTACTGTGTCCATTGTTCTCCCTTTCCTTATGTAGATACCTGCTTCTGTCAAATATATATATTATATATATACATACATGTACATATACTATCTATATCTATATCTATATCTATCTTTCTATCTATATATATATATATTTCCTTCCTGAAGAACTTCTTTCAACAATTTTTATACAGCAGGTCTTATGATGAATTTCCTCATATTTAGATTTTCTGATAAAGTGATTGTTATTTTTGAAAGATAATTTAATGTCCTACAGAATTTTGCATCAGTGTTTTAAATTTCAGTATTTTAAATATTCCAATCAGATGTCTTCTTCCTTTCATGCTTTCCAATAAGAAGTCTGCCATGTGATTCTTATCTTTGCCTTTTAAAAATTAAAGTATGTTTTTCCTTTGGCCTTCTTTGTGTATTTATTTGTATTAGGTTTTCTTCAGTTTGAATATACCATGCCTCAGTGTAGCTTTGGTGGTGTTTTATCCTGTTGTCCTCTGAACTTTCTGGGTTTGGGATTGGTGGTCTCCTTAATGTGGGAACTTATTGACCGTTAGTGATTTGAATATTTCTTCTATTAATTTCTCTTTTACTCTTCCTGATATTACAAATACACTTATGTATGCTTCTTGAAATTGCAGTGAAAATGATCCATTTGTTTGCAGAGAGTTACTTCTTGGACTCTATTGCATGCATGTCAGTTTTAACACATTATTGACTGGAGATGTATTAGCACCACATGCGTTAGTTACTGCAAAATTCTCCCCGTCAATAATGTGTTAAATGTGAGGTAATTGCCACAGATAATTTTTTATAAATGATGATTTTTCTATATAAGCACCTCATAGTATATCATATGTGGTTTTGTGACATATTGTGGGTTTATTTTTTGGAAATGGCAGTTGAGAAAAAAACTTTAACAGACAAATCAATAAAAAGAGATAAAATTAAACAAAGAGATACTGAACATTTTAAATTTTATCAGTTGTTTATAGATGGAATATCAAGCACTAAAAAGGATTTTATTTTTCTGGCTTGGGGTCAGGCTAAGGAAAAAATAGGAGCACCCCTCCTATGATATGGAGTATTTTAGAGCCAGTTGTCAACCTCTGAAATTCTGCCTAGCAATTATGAGATGGCATCCTAAAAAGGATTTCTTGGGTTCGATTCCTGGATGGGGAAGATCCCCTAGAGATGGAAATGGCAACCATTCCAGTATTCTTGCCTGGAGAATCCCAAGGGCAGAAGAGGAGCCTAGCAGGCCATACGAGTGGGGTCCACTGGGTCACAAGAGTTGGACACAACTTAGCAGATGAAGTCATCTCATTCCTATTAAATGTTTTTAAAAATACCATCCAATTTTATGTATATGTACATCTTTTCTGTACAAAGTATGTGTAGTGTTAGTCATTCAGTCATGTCCAACTCTTTGCAAGCACATTGACTGTATCCCATCAGGTTCCTCTGTCCACGGAATTTTCCAGGTAAGAATAGTGGAGTGGGTTGCCATTCCATTCTCCAAGGGATCGTCCCAACCTTGGGATCGAACCCAAGTCTTCTTCATTGCAGGCAGATTCTTTACCATCTGAGCCACCAGGGAAACTCACAAAGTGTGTGTAACCATGTTCATATTTGTTGCTGATTTTATGAATGGTTATTTAGAAATAGTAGGTTTACTTTTCTTCATTTGAAACAATCAGAATGTGAATATAACTGTGGGGTGCATGTTGATTTTTTGTTTGTTCATTTAAGATTCTGCTTTTGAACTTTCTATAACAGCCTTTATGCATGGAAATTGCTGGTACAATCATTGTATTATATTTAAAGGTTTTTCTTAGATTTGAAACTACAGCTATTGTTGGTAGAACCTGACAGTCTGAAATTCTCTTTTCTTCCTTACAACCACACTGTAGCCATAGGCCAGAAATACCAAGTTTATCATTGGTTGCAGTAGCAGAACTCTGCAGCTCATGTTCTGATTTCCCTACAGGACCACGTGATTGGAAATTGTGCTTTGGGTTGGGTTTTTATTTCCTTACACATACTGTTCATGCTAGACTTTCTTCAGCTCACATTTCAAATGTTGCTTATTGGTCCTCAGCCCAGTGGCTGAAACTTTGCTTTGTTATGTTTAAGCGATAGTGATCATCATATTTCAGTCCTGCATGTGGTCACTCCAGCCCCACCCCCACCCCATTCTGGGGTCAAAGGGGGCAATTAGCTTGATTCAGAGAGAATACAACATGGCTATTAAATTTTCTTTTCATTAAAAAGAAACTTTTCTATTTCCAAGAACAAGAGGAACCTGAAACAAGGAGACTCACAAAAGAGTGCCTGCTATATTGGACGCTATCCTAGGGAACTGCTATAATTTGAAGTCACAGCAGAAAACAATGGCATCAAGGGATGCTTTGGATCAGTGATAAACAGGAAGAGCTGAGCACAGATGATTTATCGGTCAAAGCAAAGTCTCTGTGTGAGAGAGAGACGGAGAGAGGGAAACACAGAAGGAGAGAGGCAGGGAGAGAGAAACAGATTGAGAGAGAGAGAGAAGAGATCCAAACACTATAAAAAATCATGCAACGAGCATTCCCACTCCTGGGCATACACCCAGAGAAAACCATAAATCAGAAAGATACATGCCCCCATGTTCACAACAGCAGTATTTACAATAACCAAGAATGGAAACCACCTAAATATCCATCAACAGAGGACTGGATAAAGAAGATACGGTACTTATATACAATGGAATATATACTCAGCCTTAAAAGGGGGCAACATTGGGTCATATGTAGAGGTGTGGATGGACATAGAAGCCGTCATACAGAGTGAAGTAAGTCAGAAAGAGAAAAACAAATATCATACAAACACATGTATGTGGAACCTGCAAAAAAAAAAAAAAAAGGTACAGATAATCGTATTTACAAAGCACAAATAAAAACAGAGACCTAGAGAACAAATGCATGGATACCAAGGGGGGAGGGATGGGTGGGATGAATTGGAAGACTGGGATTGACATGTATATACTATTGATAATATTTATAAACAAGACTACTAGTGAGAACCTATTGTATAGCTCTGGAGAAGGAAATGGCAACCCACTCCAGTATTCTTGCCTGGAGAATCCCACGGACAGAGGAGCCTGGCAAGCTACAGTCCATAAGGTCGCAAGAGTCGGACATAACTTAGCAACTAAACCACCACTGTATATCTCAGGAAACACAGTGCTCTGTGGTGATCTAAATGAAAAGGGAATCCAGAAAAGAGGGGATATTTGTATATGTATAGCTGATTCACTTTGTTGTACTTCCCCAGTGGCTCAGTAGTAAAAGAATCTACCTGCAATGCAGGAGACGATGGAGTCAGTCTCTGGGTTGGAAGATATCCTGGAGTAGGAAATGTCAACCCACACCGGTATGCTTGCTGGGAAAATTCCATGGACAGAGGAACTTTGCAGGCTATTGTTCATGGGGCTGCAAAGAATAGGACATGACTGAAGCAAATGAGCATGCATGCACCGCAGAAATTAACACAGCATTGTTAAGAAAATATACTTAATACAATTTTTTAATAAAGAAAATAAAAATAAAAGGAACTCATCTGTGGATTTTTTTTTTTTTAAGCCATGCTATAGAGTAAGGTCTAAGTTCAGGAAACCATAGTTTAAGAAAACCAAGAATACCATTTAGAAAAAGTAATCTGTAATTTTGCCTGCCTTGAGGCTTTTGGATACATTATTGTCACGAGAACAAGAGAATAAGGCTACAGGAGAGGTAGGGGTCCCTGCCGTATGCCACTAGTGTCACCTAGGAAGCACAATGTAATATTTAAATATTAATTATTTGGTATAGTAATTATTATGGGCTTCCTAGGAGGCTCAGTGGTAAAGAATTTGCCTGTCAATGCAGGAGATACAGATTCAGTCCCTAGGTGGGGAAGATCCCTGGAGAAGGAGACGGCAGCTCACTCCAGTATTCTTGCCTAGAGAATTCCATGGACAGAGGAGCCGGGTGGGCCGCAGTCTATGGGATCACAAAAATAGCAGACATAATTTAGTGACTAAACAAAAGCAATATTGATTATTATAGGAAAACAATATATTCTGCTTATATATTATCTGTAAGAATGAATGGTTGGAATTTTTTTTTTTTTATGTAGTTCAAATATTTCAAACAATCATCATTCTAAAACTCAAGTAGAGATTTTCTCAAAACTCTCCTTTACATGTTCTGCCTTTTCTCCTAGTTTATCCCCTCTGTGTGTCTCATGGGCTAATGGTAAGCTAAAAGGAAATTCATTATGATGTCTTAAAATTCTTATGTTTTTGAAAAAAATGCTCAATCTCATTCATTATCAAAGAAAAGCAGATCAAAACCTCAATGAATTACCATTACATGCCAGTCAGAATGGCTGCTATCCAGAAGTCTACAAGCAATAAATGCTGGAGAGGGTGTGGAGAAAAGGGAGCCCTCTTACACTGTTGGTGGGAATGCGAACTAGTACAGTCACTATGGAGAACAGTGTGGAGATTCCTTAAAAATCTGGAAATAGAACTGCCACATGACCCAGCAATCCCACTCCTGGGCACACACACCGAGGAAACCAGATCTGAAAGAGACACGTGCACCCCAATGTTCATCGCAGTACTGTTTATAATAGCCAGGACATGGAAGCAACCTAGATGCCCATCAGCAGACGAATAGATAAGAAAGCTGTGGCACATATACACAATGGAATATTACTCAGCCATTAAAAAGAATACATTTGAATCAGTTCTAATGAGATGGATAAAACTGGAGCCCATTATACAGAGTGAAGTAAGCCAGAAAGATAAAGACCAATACAGTATACTAAAGCATATATATGTAATTTAGAAAGATGGTAATGATAACCCTATATGCAAGACAGAAAAAGAGACACAGATGTATAGAACAGACTTTTCGACTCTATGGGAGAAGGCGAGAGTGGGATGATCTGAGAGAACAGCATTGAAACATGTATATTATCAAGTGTGAAACAGATCACCAGTCCAGGTTGGATGCATGAGACAAGTGCTCAAGGCTGGTGCACTGGTATGACCCAGAGGGATGTGATGGGGAGGGAGGTGGGAGGGGGGTTCAGGATGGGGAACACATGTAAATCCATGGCTGATTCATGTCAATGTTTGGCAAAAACCACCACAATATTGTAAAGTAATTAGCCTCCAACTAATATAAATAATTGGGGAAAAAATGAAAAAAAATTCTTTATGTTTTATATTAATAGCCTATCTTACCCAGATGTAGACTTTAAGAAATTGTATTCAGAAAAAAGTAATTTAATTCAGAACTACTGAACTTGAATAATATTACTTCAGTGGTTCACAGAAACCACAGAACTATTTATAGCATGACATATTGAAATACTTATAATCATTTTAAAAGTGATGAATTTCTTATTGATTACAGTAATGGATTGAATTGAGGACATTTTCTTTGTACTCTAAGAAATTCAACATATAATGAAGTACAATACTTAGGGGAAGTCATGGAGGAAAACAATTTCTCATTGCAGAAGTTCAAGCTGTATTATTATAATCATATGACATACTGAAAAAAGCCCTTCTTCCAGTAATATGATGGTTAATCAATTTCTGGTAACTGAATGGATTAATGTTAGTTGCTCCCACTCTTTTTCTCACTTGGTTCAACAACCAAGTGAGTTTTAAGCACTCTGATTTTAAGCACTCAGGATTCATTTTCTCTATTTTAAAAAGTGATCTGAGTATATTGGTTTGCCCTTTTCATTCATAGAGTACCTCTGTGGTCTGCTTAGAAGACACCCTGCCAACAAAGTTCCAGGATTATTCTTTATACCCCAGAGAACTGGGCCTTTCTTTAGCTCAGATGACCTATTAAATTGCTATATGTGGTATTACATTTTAATGAAAACCTTGGATCAGGCACGTGAGCGCCTCTAATTCTAAGAGCTTTCTGTCTGGGACTTGAAGGAAAGCTTATGAGCAGAGCTGGAGTGTAAATTTACAACCACAGTTTCTTGCTTCCAGCCCCCATGTCTCTTTCTGCGTACTTAGTTCTCTGATACGCCACCTTGGAAGTAGCCCTCTCTCCACCTTCTGGCCTCCCATGCCTTCACAATCCCCCTTTTCTTTCCTATTTAAAAGCATATTCTTGGAGACATAGGAAAAACTCAGATAGGCTTAAGAGGTGTCCATAATCTGATAGCAACATTGATGTGTGAAATAAATAAAACTTATTCTTGGGGCTTCCCAGGTAACAGTGGTAAAGAATCCACCTGCCAATGCAGGAGATATGGGTTTGATACCTGGGTGGGGAAGAATCTCTGGAGAAGGAAATGGCAACCCACTCCAGTATTCTTGCCTGGAAAATCCCATGGAGGAGGCTGGCAAGCTACAGTCCACGGGATTGCAAAGAGTCGGACACAACTGGCAACTAACAATTTCACTTTCACTTTCTTCAAGTCTTTATGGATAACGGTCCACTGCTGCTGCTGCTGCTGCTAAGTCGCTTCAGTAGTGTCTGACTCTGTGCGACCCCATAGACGGCAGCCCACCAGGCTCCGCCATCCCTGGGATTCTCCAGGCAAGAACACTGGAGTGGGTTGCCATTTCCTTCTCCAATGCGTGAAAGTGAAAAGTGAAAGTGAAGTCGCTCAGTTGTGTCCAACTCTTCGCGACCCCATGGACTGCAGCCTACTAGTATCAGTCATTAAAGGACATTTGTATTTTAATGTCACCAAGTTTCTTGAACATTAATGTAACCCTTATATATATTTTGTTTAATTTTAAACTTTTCATATTGTATTGGGGTATAGTTGATTAACAGTGCTATGATAGTTTCAGGTGAACAACCAACGGACTCAGCCATATGCATGCAAGTATGAATTCTTCCCCAAACTCCCCTCCTATCAAGGCTGCCACACAGCATTGAGCAGAATTCCATGGGCAATAGCAATCTCTGTGTTTTTTATTATATATTTTTATATGTGTTAAATGTGTGTGTGTGTCTCCTTAAAAGCAGAGCTGATATAGCATATCATTTTTTACACCAAGTGAAACAAAAGGTCCTGTGGACTTTGTCCTATTTTGGTAGGCATCTATTTTTGCTACTTTAGAATCTTTTTTCTGTCTGTGCTAAGTGGTGAAAGTGACACTTACTTTTGTCCCTCCTTCTGATGGAATTAGATGTTAGAGCCATTTTTCTACTTTTACCCAGTTAAGTATGTCTCTGGGAAACACTTTAATGTGTAATCTTTACTCAGGGAACTGTGTGTCCATTGCTCTCTGCCTCTTGCCCTTTGAGTCAGAAGAATCCTTTCTGATTCTTCTGCACACTCAGGTTGTCTTCTGCCCTGGAGCTCCTTCCCCTTCACAAGCTCCTGCTGCTACTGTTTCTTGCCTCCACTGTAGAAGAGGAGGTGCAGAGCCCACAGCATGTCCTGTTTTTGCTCTTGAGGCACAAAAAGTTGTTGACCAGGGCACTCCATGGCCACCATGGAAGGTTCAGTCTATGGTGGATTTGCTTATAATATGTTCTTTCCTTCCGGACCCTGAGGGATCCAAGTTCATCATTTTCTTATGTGCTATTGTTAGGGGAAACACACTGATTGAAACCGCCCACCCTGGCCAGGCACTATAGTAACCATTTGTATGAGTTGTTTTATGACAGGAGATCCTGATAAGGAATACGAAACTAATAAGCCACCACCAACCGGAAGAGTTCGGGAAAGGTCAAAAGGAGACACTGCATGTCTGTCCACTTCCCAGAATCCCTCTCGCTAGCATCCATCTTGGCTGAGTGATGCATGCACCACCAGGAAAGACTCTGAATTGGAATGATTGGTCAAAGACTACCTGGAAACTAATCCCATCACCATAAAACCCAAGACTGCGAGCCACGCGGCAGAGCAGTTCTCCTGGATTCCCTTACCCTCCTGCTCTCCACCTGGGTGCCGTTTCCCAATAAAATCTCTTGCTTTATCAGCACATGTGTCTCCTCTGACAATTCATTTCTGAGTGTTAGACAAGAGCCTAGTTTCAGGCCCTGGAAGGGGTCCCCCTTCCTGCAACACTATCACGTCCTTTACTAGAGAATGTTGATTATTGAGTTTATATAAATATTTCACCACTGTGGGGAATCATGTTTCTACTAACATCTCTGTTTCTAAACTGCTGTAAGCTTCATTATTACCCCAACAGCTTTGCTACAAGAAGCTGTAGAGCTTTCATTTTGAAGTTAATCTTATTTTAGCCTCGGATGCTCTCAATTTGCTGCTGTCTTTGTTTCATGAGAAATTGCCTTTGATTAGAAGATTTTTTGTTTACATGATTGCTCAGACCATATTGTGACAGAATAACTAATTTGCTATCCAACTGCTTCTCTCTTAGTTTAGTGATAGAGTATTACAGGGAATTTTTTCCCATAGGTAAGTAATTGCAAAGTAAAATATGTCAAACAGTTTATAAGATAGAAGTTTTTATTGTCTACAACTCTTACCTTATACTTTTATTAAGCTTAAATTAAGTCACTACTTCTTAAAATAGAAAAAAAAAAAAGAAACTATTTTTTACAACGTATTATGGTGGCTCAGGTGGTAAAGAATCTGCCCTCAAAGTGGGAGACCTGGGTTTCATCCCTAGATTGGAAAGTTTCCTGGGAGTAGGGAAACTCCAGTAATTTGGCCTGGAGAATTTCATGGGCAGAGGTTACAGTCCACGGGGTCTCAAAGAGTCAGACACCACTGAGCAAATAACACTTTCACTTTCATGAGTATATCATTGAGCACTTTAAGGTAAACTATATTCTGTCATAATGTTTGGTTATCATAAGAAATAACCTACTATATTCAAGCTGTCTTTTCACCAGCCACTGAAACAGACTGTTCATCAATAACCTTATTTTCTCCTTGAAGATTTTCATGAGCCAATGGCAGTGATCAGAATATAATTTTAAAAATCACAAAATCATAGTTACTGCCATTAAAATTTATCAAATTTATATTAATTTAGATGGTTTACATGAAATTCATCCTAACCAATGTAAAAAAAGCAAAACAAAAAATTCCATAGTGGGAAAAAAAGGGTAGTTCAGGCTATAATATTTATTATTTACCAATGTTTGAGCAAGTAAAAATATAAGAACAGTTAAGCATTTCCAGATTACTTCTCTATTTTATTTCTTATTAAGTTATAGTTAATCTACAATGGTGTGTTAGTTTCTGGCATGCAGCAAAGTGATTCATATATATGTATACATATGTGTGTGTGTGTATTGTTTTTCAAATTCTTTTCCCTTGTGGGTTATTATAAGATATTGACTATAGTTTCTTATGCTATACAGTTGGTACTTGTTTATCTGTTTTATATATAACAGTATGTACTTTTTAGTCCCAAACTTGTAATTTATCTTTCCCCTGCCTCTGCCAGCTATCCAGTTTGGTAACCATAAGTGTGTTTTCTATGTCTGTGAGTATGTTTCTATTTCATGTTTATTTATGTCATATTTTGGATATCACATATAAACAATCTTATATGATATTTGTCTTTATTTGACTTACTGTACTTAATATGATAATCTCTAGGTCTATCCATGTTGCTGCCAAGGCATTATTTTATTCTCTTTTATGGTTGGGTGGTATTTCATTGTATAATGTGTATGTATATATACACCACATCTTCTTTATTCATTCATCTGTCTGCCCATCATAAATGTCCTGGGACATTTATGTTTCTTCCATGTTTTGTCTTTTGTAAACAGTGCTTCAATTAACATAGGGGTGTATGTATCTTTTAAAATTACAGTTTTCTCTGGGTATCTGACCAATAGCAGGATTCCTGGATCATATGGTAACTCTATTTTAAGTTTTTGAAGGAATCTCCATACTGTTTTCTATAGTAGCTGTACCAATTAACATTCCCATCAACAGTGTATGAGAGTTTCCTTTTTTCCACATCCTCTCCAGCATTTGCTATTTGTGGACTTTTTAATGGTGGCCATTATGACTGGTGTGAAGTGGTACTAATTTGTAGTTTTGATTCACATTTCTCTAATAATTAGTGATACTGAGCATCTTATTGACCATCTTAGCTCCCAGTGACTCTGAGCCAGAAGGGTGGGAGAAAGAATTGAGAATATCAGTTTATAGAACAATTCAGTTCAGTTCAGTTTAGTCCCTCAGTCATGTCCGACTCTTTGCGATAACAATAGTTGAGGAAAATATAAGGGTGTGCTATAGGTCTCCACTGAAAGGTAAAATTCTCTCTACATTCACCCTCCTTTTGATTAAAAATAGCCAATGTAAGGTTACTCTTGTTTGAAAATAAATCTGATCTCATTAGTTTTGGCCTTTACTTACTTAAGTGCAGCATTAGTGGTAATTGACCATGCAGGTCTTTTTAAGTTTGTTTGCTGGAACATTTAAAATGAAATCTCAGATTAGACATTTGAAAGCCTCTCAAGTCTGGGAAACCAAGCAAAAACTTACATTAATAATATTCACCAACATAAACATAGGGAAGGTTAAGTATCTCTTCTGATTTGAAAACTCTTTTCATGCAATTTAATATATCAAATAAACCTAATTAATGTTAACACTTGAAAGAGAGATTTACAAGGTGAAAGAACAAACCCTTTAAGGTTTTCAAGGAGCTCTCTGGTAAATTTCAGTTTGAGGACAAGAAGATTCTATTTGGGATTTGATTTGGGGAAGGGAAAGGCAGAATTGTCAAAAATATAAAAATATTTGAACACTTGATTAGGGAGGTCTGCAGATTCAGTTCAGTTCAGTCACTCAGTTGTGTCCGACTCTTTGCAACCCCATGGACTGCAGCACGCCAGGCTTCCTTGTCCATCACCAACTCCCAGATCTTGCTCAAACTCATGTCCATCAAGTCAGTGATGCCATCCAATCTCTGTCGTCCCCTTCTCCTCCCTCCTTCAATCTTTCCCAGCGTCAGGGTCTTTTCCAGGGAGTCAGTTCTCCACATCAGGGGCCAGGAGTTTCAGCTTCAGCATCAGTCAATGCTGATCTCCTTCAGGATGGACTGGTTTGACCTCCTCGCAGTCCAAGGGACTCTCAGGAATCTTCTCCAACACCAGAGTTCAAAAACATTACAGATCACAGAGTAACAATACTTAGGTTTTCTGAAATAATCAAGAACATGATAGAGGTCAACAGAAAGCAAAGGAAACTATTCTGATAAAACACAGAATCATGGTTTCCTAGGTAGATTACTCAAAAGATAAAGAAAATACCTTTAGCATCTCTGATTAAGAGCCAACCAATAATCCAGGAAAACTTTGTTTTTCTAGATTTCAAGCAGTACATTTTTGATATTGTCTCACTTCTGAAAACATATATATATGTTTTCATATAAATGAAAACATATAAATTAATCAATTTAAATTTTGGCCAACTTGACTACATTAGATAAGATGTCTTCTATGTAAAACTTTTACAATTTTTTAATATAAAATTAGTTTTTCCCCCTAACTTTTCCTCTCTCTAAGAAAAATTAGCCATTCTACCTTAGAATAAAATTACTCTTTTTTTGCTTGTCAAAATGTATGCTACATATGTATAGTTTTCATGCAAAGTTGTTTCTCTTAATTTTTATGATTTCTAAAAGTTTCTTTTATATATATTGATTTTGATTTTCAACCACTAACTTTTACAAATACAACTGAGAATTAGAAAAATGAGTGTGAATTGTTTGTCATATACCAAGATTTTTTCTTAAATTTTTCATTTATTTATATTAGTTGGGGCTAAAGAGTTTGTGATGGACAGGGAGGCCTGGCGTGCTGCGATTCATGGGGTTGCAAAGGGTCAGACACCACTGAGCGACTGAACTGAACTGAACTGAATTACTTTACAATATTGTAGTGGTTTTTGCCATACCTTGATATGAATCAGCCATGGATTTACATGTGTTCCCCATCCTGAACCCCTCTCCCATCTCCTTCCCCATCCCATCGCTCTAGATCATCCTAGTGCACCAGCCCTGAGCACTTGTCTCATGCACTGATGCATCAAACCTAGACTGGTGATCTGTTTCATAATTGATAATATACATGTTTCAATGCTATTCTCTCAGAAAATTGTGAATATCTCTAAGAAATGTGAGTTGATAGAGCTGTAAAATTTGCTAGCCTGCTCATCCAAAATCTTGGTAATATCTTAGAGTTATTCACCATTTTCTTACAATTTCTGATGTTTAAAACTTTAGGTTTAAAGATACCAAAGAGATTTCAAAAACTGCTTTTAGGCAAGCATACTACAACAGCAAAGGAGTGGGAAATGACAACCCACTCCAGTATGTGACTGAGAAAGCAGAGTGGCATCTGAATGTCTCCAAAGCCATCTGAGTGGATACATTAAGGCTATTTCCAATCAGCCTTTTTTACTTTTCAGACTCAAGTAGTTGGCCTGCAGAGGTCTTGAGTCCTTTGAGAGCTCCTATGGGTGTAAAGGGTCTAAAATTTAAATGATTATAAGGAATTGAGTTGTTGGAATGGGAAGGGCAGGGCTTAGCAGGAGTGAGGAGAGGGTGTGGAAGAGAGAGGTCTTAGAGGGTCAGTTTGTTTAGATCTTATTTCTCAAAGAGGCTATTGAAAATTAAAGTTATCCTTAGTAAACTCATGCCAACAAGAAACAGGTGGATAGAGTTGGTGTAGCATGTAGTCAGCAGGGGTTTGAGAAAGGAATTCCAATTTACTGAGAAGCTCCACTTGGAGAAGTAGGATCCGAGAAAAGAACAGAGAGGGTCCTTAGGTGCTGGGAGAATTGTTGCTGCCTGGGCTGGGGTAGATGTTGGAGCGGAGTCTGCGTGGAGGCTGTGCAGAGCTGCTGGAGCAGCTCTGAGGAGATGCTACATGTCCAAGGGCAGAAACGCCCCGGCAAGATGGTAGGAGGGGTGAAATCATGTTTAGAAGCAAACCCCATCGCACCAGAAGCACTCAGAGAGTTCAAACAAACCTTGTGCACACCAGGACCCAGAGACCCCACAGAGACTGAGCCAGAACTGTGTCCGAGTGTCTCTTGTGGGGTACGGGTCAGCAGTGGCCTGCTGCGGGGGCAGGGGCTCTGGGTGCAGCGGACCTAGGTATGGCGTAAGCCCTCTTGGAGGAGGTCGACGTTAACCCCACTAGAGCCGCCAGAACTTACACAGGACTGGGAAACAGACTCTTGGAGGGCACAAACAGAACCTTGTGCACACCAGGACCCAGGAGAAAGGAGCAGTGACTCCACAGGAGATTGACCCAGACTTGCTTGTAAGCGTCCAGGAGTCTCTGGCAGAGGTGTGGGTCAGTGGTGGCCTGCTGCAGGGCTAGGGTCACTGAGTGTAGCAGTGCCTGCATGGGACCTTTTGAGGGAGGTTGCCATTATCTTCATTACCTCCACCATAGTTTGGCCTCAGGTAAATAAAAGGACTCAACACAGCCCCACCTATCAACAGAAAATCAAATTAGAGATTTACTGAGCATGGCCCTGCCCATCAGAACAAGACTCAATTTCCCCCTCAGTCAGTCTCTCCCATCAGGAAGATTCCATAAACCTCTTATCCTTCTCCATCAGAGGGCAAACAGACTGAAAACCACAATCACAGGAAAATAAACAATTTGATCACATGGATCACAGCCTTGTCTAACTCAATGAGACTGTGAGCCAAGCCATGGATGGCCAACCAAGACAGACGGGTCATGATGGAGAGGTCTGACAAAATGTGGTCCACTGGGGAAGGGCATGGCAAACCACTTCGGTATTTTTGCCTTGAGAACCCCATGAACAGTATGAAAAGGCAAAAAGATAGGACGCTGAAAGATGAGCTCCCCAGATCGGTAGGTGACCAATACCCTACTGGAGACCAATGGAGAAATAACTCCAGAAAGAATAAAGAGATGGAGCCAAAGTAAAAGCAACACCCAGTTACAGATGCGATTAGTGATGGAAGTAAAGTCTGATGCTGTAAAGAACAATATTGCATAGGAACATGGAATGTTAGCTCCATGAATCAAGGCAAATTGGAAGTGGTCAAACAGGAGATGGCAAAAGTGAACATCGACATTTTAGGAATCAGTGAACTAAAACTGTCTGGAATGGCAGAATTTAACTCAGATGATCATTATATCTACTACTGTGGGCAAGAATCCCTTTGAAGAAATGGAGTAGCCATCATAGTCAACAAAAGAGTCCAAAATGCAGTACTTGGATGGAATCTCAAAAACGACAGAATGATCTCTGTTTGTTTCCAAGGCAAACCATTCAGTATCAAGGTAATCCAAGTCTATGCCCTGACCAGTAATGCTGAAGAAGCTGAGGCTGAATGGTTCTATGAAAACCTATAAGAACTAGAACAAACAACCAAAAAGATGTCCTTTTCATTATAGGGGACTGAAATGCAAAAGTAGGAAGTCAAGAAATACCTGGAGTAACAGGCAAATTGGGCCTTGGTGTACAGAATTAAGCAGGGCAAAGGCTAACAGAGTTCTACCAAGAGAACGCACTGGTCATAGCAAAGATCCTCTTCCAACAGCACAAGACTCTACACATGGACATCACCAGATGGTTAATACTGAATTCAGATTGATTATATTCTTGGCAGCCAAAGATGGAGAAGCTCTACACAGTCAGCAAAAACAAGACCAGGAGCTGACTGTGGCTCAAATCATGAACTTCTTATTGTCAAATTCAGACTTAAATTGAAGAAGCTAGGGAAAACGACTAGACCATTCAGATATGACATAAGTCAAATCTCTTATGATTATACAGTGGAAGTGACAAATACATTCAAGGGATTAGATCTGTTAGACAGAGTGCCTGAAGAAGAACTATGGACAGAGGATTGTGACATTAAACAGGAGGCAGGGATCAAGACCATCCCCAGGGAAAAGAAATACAAAAAGGCAAAATGGCTCTCTAAGGAGGCCTTACAAATAGCTGTGACTAGAAGAGAAGTGAAAGGCAAAGGAGAAAAGGAAGACACACCCATTTGAATGCAGAGTTCCAAAGAATAGAAAGGAGCAATAAGAAAGCCTTCCTCAGCAATCAATGCAAAGAAATAGAGGAAAACAACAGAAGGCGAAAGACTAGAGATCTCTTCAAGAAAATTAGATACCAAGGAAACTTTTCATGCAAAGATGGGAACAATAAAGGACAGAAATGCTATGGACCTAACAGAAGCGGATGATATTAAGAGGAGGTGGCAAGAATACACAGAACTATACAAAAAAGATCTTCATGACCCAGATCACAATTGGTATGACCACTCACCTAGAGCCAGACATCCTGGAATGTGAAGTCAAGTGGGCCTTAGGAAGCATCACTATGAACAAAGCTAATGGACGTGATGGAATCCCAGTTGAACTATTTCAAATCCTGAAAGATGATGCTCTGAAAGTGCTGCACTCAATATGCCATCAAATTTGGGAAACTCAGCAGTGGCCACAGGACTGGAAAAGTTCAGTTTTCATTCCAATCCCAAAGAAAGGCAATGCCAAAGAATGCTCAGACTACTGCACAATTGGACTCATCTCTCACTCTAGCAAAGTAATGCTCAAAATTTTCTAAGCCAGTTTTCAACATTAAATGAACTGTGACCTTCCAGATGTTCAAGTTGTATTTAAAAAGGCGGAGGAACCAGATATCAAATTGCCAACATCTGTTGGATCATCAATAAAGCAAGAGAGTTCTAGGAAAACATCTATTTCTGCCTTATTGGCTATGCCAAAGCCTTTGGCTGTGTGGACCACAGGAAACTTTGGAAAATTCTTAAAAAGATGGGACTACCTGACCACCTGACCTGCCTCTTGAGAAATCTGTATGCAGGTCAGGAAGCAACAGTTAGAACTGAACATGGAACACCACACTGGTTCTAAATCGGGAAAGGAGTACATCAAGGCTGTATATTGTCACCCTGATTATTTAACTTATTTGCAGAGTACGTCATGAGAAACGCTGGGCTGGAGGATGCACAAGCTGGCATCAAGATTGTCGGGAGAAATATCACTAGCCTTAGATATGCAGATGAGACCACCCTTATGGCAGAAAGTGAAGAAGAACTAAAGAGCCTCTTGATGAAAGTGAAAGAGGAGAGTGAGAAAGCTGACTTGATACTCAACATTCAGAAAACTAAGATCATGGCATCTGGTCCCATCACTTCATAGCAGATAGAGGGGGAAACAGGGAGAGACTTTATTTTGGGGGCTCCAAAATCATGGAGAATGGTGACTGCAGCCATGAAATTAAAAGACGCTTGCTCCTTGGAAGAAAAGTTATGATCAACCTAGACAGCATATTAAAAAGAAGAGACATTACTTTTCCAAAATAGATCCATCCAGACAAAGCTATGGTTTTTCCAGAAGTCGTATGTAGATGTGAGAGTTGGACTGTAAAGAAAGCTGAGCACCGAAGAATTGATGTTTTTGAAGTGTGGTGTTGGAGAAGACTCTGTTGCAGGACTGCAAGGAGATCCAGCCTTTCCATCCTAAAGGATATCAGTCATGTATATTCATTGGAAGGACTAATGCTGAAGCTGAAACTCCAATATTTTGGTTACCTGATATGAAGAATTGACTCATTTGAAAAGACCCTATTGCTGGGAAAGATTGAAAGCAAGAGGAAAGGGGATGACAGAGGATGAGATGGTTAGATGACATCACTGAATCAATGGACATGAGTTTGAATAAATTCCGGGAATTGACGATGGACAAGCGTGCTGTAGACCATGGGGTCGCAAAGAGTTGGACACGATTAAGTAAATGAACTGAGGTTTGGGGAGTGGGTCCCCACTCAAAACAAGGAGCCAGGAAGAACAGCCAACCCACAAGTCAGAGAAAAATCCCCTCTTGAGGTCAATGCCCAAGCAGAAAGACTTTCAGTCCATCAGGGACCTTTGAAACAAAGAAACCCAGATATTTAGAAACAGTTACTTCTCCAGAACTCTAGCAAAATTGCTGGAAGCAGAGAAACTCAGGGCTCTAACCAACCTCTGTTTGTCTAGGACTCTTTCCCAGCTTCTAGCGCATTTTCAGATCTTAAGAATTAAAATCTGTTCTTGCCAGTGCCAGTTAGGATCTGTCCATATGAAAGCCTCCAGAGCCAGATTCACCAATGGATACCTGATCAGTTAGTGGAATGAAGATGTGGCTTTCAAAGGCACACACCTTGTGTCCTGGATAACAGACTCAGGGCTTCAGTGAGGAATCTGATCTTATCTGAATCATGGCAGTCAACTGTCAAAGAGAAAAATACTCATTCTGGTGCTTGTAAGTGAATGGTAAAGCAGACTTATTTAGGACTACTGCAGTTTATAGATCGGGAGAGAAATTGAACTCAGCTCCAAATGCAACAAGGAAAAGTGAGAATTTATAGCCAATGAACAGGGTGGATGGAAAATCACATGGGTCACTGGATGGGAAATTACTAAGAGGAAACATCAGGAGTATGGAAGAACTCTGGGTAAACTCATCTACCAGGATCCTTGCTTATAGGCAGGCTAGGTGATCAGACATCACCTGGGAAATGTTTGAAGAATTTGATCAGATAAAGAATTTGATCAGATATCAAGGTCCATAATATATTGAAGATGGATCTCTGACTAAACTAACTTATCAGGATTCTTGCTAGAATTGGACAATAAAGAGCCAAGCATAAAAGTACAGAAGTTGAAGACTAGTTGAAAAAGAGCTCTGAAGATCCTAACTTGAATTCACTCAAGGGGAGACTCTTTTAACTGATGGACACTTCAGATATATTTCAATCTGAACATTTATTTAAATTAAAACTTTTAAATAATAAGTTAAAGCTTTTACTAATATTTTCCATCAGGATTCTAACTCATTTTGTCAAACTTTTCAACAGTTAATTTTCCAATGTCTATCTTAATCCACGACATGCCAATCATTTAAATTAAACATTTTCTTAAGCAGCAGGATATTTGGGGATCCTTATTTCCTTCCTTTGATTTTTTTTTTCTGGAGCTACTTAGAATAGTAAATAGGCAATTCTAACACTATGTTTATTCATTTCTATTGTATGAACATTGCTGGAAATATGAAATTTATTCCAAAGGGCTAAAATTTAACCCAGACATTCCAGTCTACTAATTAAATTTCTTTACTGTAAATGAGGCACTTTGAAAACCTATTTTTTAATATATTTTAGCATTGATTTTATTTATAATTTTGTTATTTTCTGAAAAAAGACTATTTCTGCCCATATATATTATAGATATGATATATTGATATACCAAATATAGATATGCAGTGTATAGACAGTCAACTTGAACACTTTTTGGAACTGAGTGGTAAAATCTAGTTAGCTTCATGGAAATGTTTGGGAAAAGCAAAACATATAAAAATAAATACTTAAAGATATTTTTCTTGCTACAGTCTTCAAAAGTAACTCCTCAGCACAAGAACAACTTTAAAACAGGTGTATCATGTTGAGGTCTGAGAGAAAACAACAAAATTTTGTAAAGCAATTATCCTTCAATTAAAAGTAAATTTAAATTTAAAAAATATCAATGATATCAAATGTGCTTCTAGATATTGAAGAATGAATAATTGAATTATATATGGATTGCAGCATGCCAGCCTTCCCTGTCCTTCTCTATCTCCCAGAGTTTATTCAAACTCGTGTCCATTGAATCAGTGATTCTATCCACCTATCTCATCCTCTGTTGCCCCCTTCCCCTTCTCCCTTCAATCTTTCTCAGCATCAGGGTCTTTTCCAGTGAGTTGGCTCGTCACATTAGGTGGCCAAAGTACTTGGAGCTTTAGATTCAATATCAGTCCTTCCAATGAATATTCAAGATTGTTTTCCTTTAGGATTAAATGGTTTGATCTTCTTGCAGTCCACGGGACTCTCAAGAGTCTTCTCCAGAACCACATTTCAAAAGTATCAATTTTTTGGTGTTCAGTCTTCTTTATGGTCCAACTTTCACATCTGTACATGACTACTGGCAAAACCATAGCTATGACTATGTTTGCCTTTGTTGGCAACATGACGTTTCTGCTTCTTAATACACTGTCAAGTTTTGTCATAACTTTCCTTGCAAGGAGTAAGATAGCCAAGGTACATGAAAAGATTTTCTCAATCATTAAACATCAGGAAAATAAATTCAAAACCACAGTGAGATGTCACCACACACCTATTAGACTTGTTATGATCAAAAAAATTAGGGGAAAAAAACACTAAAAATAACGTGTTGTTGAGGATGTAGAGAAAAAGAAACCTTTGTGTACTCTTGGTGGGAATGTAAATTGGTGCAGCCCCTATGGAAGCCAGTATATAGGCTTCTCAAACAATTTAAAATAGAACTGCAATATAATTCAGAAATTCCACTTCTGGGTATTTATTCAAAGAAAGCAAACCTTAATTTGGAAAGTTATATGCTTCCCTGAGTTCTTTGCAGCATTATATTTTTAAAATTTATTTTAATTCGAGGCTAATTACTTTATAATATTGTGGTGGTTTTGCCATATATTGGCATGAATCAGCCATGGTGTACATGTGTCTCCCATCCTGAACCCCACTCCAACATCCCTCCCCTTCCCATCCCTCTGGATTGTCCCAGTGCACTGGCTTTGAGTGCCCTGTTTCATGCATTGAACTTGGACTGGTGATTCACTTCACATAAGATACTGCACATGTTTCAATGCTATTCTCTCAAATCATCCCACCCTCGCCTTCTCCCACAGAGTCCAAAAGTCTGTTCTTTATATCTGTGTCTCTTTTGCTGTCTCGCATATAAGGCAGCATTCTTTTCAATAGCCAGGATGTGGAAACAATGTTAATCAATGGATGGATGGATAAGGACATTAGATTTCACACACACACACAAATATGTATACACACACACACACACACACAAACCCATTGGAATGTTATTAACTCATTTCATTCCTTTTTAGAATGAAATCTTGCTATTCATGATAACAGGGATGGACTTGGAGGGCATTATACAGAGTGAAAGTGAAAGAGGAGAGTGAAAAAATTGGCTTAAAGCTCAACATTCAGAAAACTAAGATCATGGCATCTGGTCCCATCACTTCATGGCAAATAGATGGGGAAACAGTGGAAACAGTGGCTGACTTTATTTTTCTGGGCTCCACAATCACTGCAGATGGTGATTGCAGCCATGAAATTAAAAGACACTTACTCCTTGGAAGGAAAGTTATGACCAAACTAGACAGCATATTAAAAAGCAGAGCCATTACTTTGTCAACAAAGGTCGACTAGTCAAGGCTACAGTTTTTTTCAGTGGTCATGTATGGATCTGAGAGTTGGACTATAAAGAAAGCTGAGTGCAGAAGAATTGATGCTTTTGAACTGTGGTGTTGGAGAAGACTCTAGAGAATTCCTTGGACTGCAAGGAGATCCAACCAGTCCATCTTAAAGGAAATCAGTCCTGGGTGTTCATTGGTAGGACTGATTTTGAAGCTGAAACTCCAATACTTTGGCCCCCTGATGTGAAGAGCTGACTCATTTGAAAAGACCCTGATGCTGTGAAAGATTGAGGGCAGGAAGGGAAGGGGACAACAGAGGATGAGATGGTTGGATCACATCAGCGACTGGATAAACATGGGTTTGGGTGAACTCTGGGAGTTGGTGATGGACAGGGGGGCCTGGCATGCTGCAGTTCATGGGGTTGCAAAGAGTTGGACATGAATGAGCAAATGAACTGAATTGAACTGAACTGATACCAAGTGAAGTAAGTCAAACAGAGAAAAAAAACAAACAAACAAACATGTAATCTAACAAACGGAACCTATATATATTATTTAAATAATAAATTCAGTTCAGTTGCTCAGTCATGTCCAACTCTTTGCAACCCCATGGACAGCAGCATGCCAGGCTTCCCTGTCCATCACCAACTCCTGGAGATTGCTCAATCTCAGGTCCATCGAGTCGGTGATGCCATCCAACCATTTCATCCTCTTTCATCCCCTTCTCCTCCTGCCTTCAGTCTTTCCAAGTTCAGGGTCTTTCTCATTAAGTCAATTCTTTGCATCAGGTGGCCTAACTATTGGAGCTTCAGCTTCAGCATCAGACCTTCCAATGAACATTCAGGACTGATTTCCTTTAGGATGGACTGGTTGATCTCCTTACAGTCCAAAGTACTCTCACAAGAGTCTTCTCCAATACCACAGTTCAAATGCATCAATTCTTCAACACTCAGCTTTCTTTATAGTTTAACTCTCACATCCATACATGACTACTGGGAAAAAAAAAACAATAACAAAACAAAACACATAGCTTTGACTAAGATGGACCTTTATCAGCAAAGTAATATCTCTGCTTTTTAATATTCAGTCTAGGTTGGTCATAACCTTTTTTCCAAGGAGCAAGCATCTTTTAATTTCATGGCTGCAGTCACCATCTGCAGTGATTTTGGAGCCCCCAAAAAACGGATGCCATGATCATAGTTTTCTGAATGTTGAGTTTTAAGCCAGCTTTTTCACTCTCCTCTTTCACTTTCCTCAAGAGGCTCTTCACTTCATCATTTTCTGCCATAAGAGTGATGTCATCTGCATATCTGATGTTATTGATATTTCTCCCAGCAATCTTGATTCCAGCTTGTGCTTCATCCAGCCCAGCATGTACTCTGCATATATGTTAAACAAGCAGGGTGACAATATACATCCTTGATGTACTCCTTTCCCAATTTGGAACCGGTTTGGTAATATGTAAGTAGTATACGTATAAACTCATAGATGCCGAGAACATAAACAGATTGGTGGTCACCAGAGGCAGGGGGCGGAGATTTGGATAAATGGGTAAATTGTTTTTATTTTTTGCTTAAGTAACTTGAAAAGAAAATGGAGAGAACATCCCCTCTTTCAATCTCACTGTCTTCATCAAAGATAAAATTAAAAAAAAAAACAAAAACAATTGTTTTGATATTTGCACAGTGAAGTATCTTATTCTCCTTTAACATTTTTGAGAATCATAACTTTAAATTGAAGTTTCCAATTGAAAAGCACTTCTAAACTTGCTTAGGAATATAAATTATTCATACTTAAATTGAGTTGAAATGTTATCTGTATGGATATCATGCCTATTTTATGATGCTCTCTGACAAATAGACCCAAGGTAAATTTTAGTGAAGATTTTTGTCATTGCAAGGCATAAGAAAAAAATGGGAAAAGAATCTCATTTCCATACATCTTGTCTATTTACTCAGATCCTGATTCCTATATCCTCATTTTATATTCTTCTTCATTAATAGCATTATACTCATGAGGGTTAATGGGGATTTTATATGCTGAAAAGAATGAAAGGAAAATTATATGATTTTAAGCACCAACAGCCAGTTTATGTAAAGAACATTTTATATTTCAGTAGGATTCTTGTGCCTTCAAAATAAGACTCTGATGGAGTGCTAATGTTTTACTGTGAGGTCAAACTTACTTTCAGTTCAGTTGCTCACATGTGTCTGACTCCTTGAGACTGCAGCATGCCAGGCTTCCCTGTCCATCACCAATTCCCAGAGTTTGCTGTAACTCATGTCCATCAAGTATGAGTCAGTTCTTCACATCAGATGGCCAAACTTACTTTACTAACCTTTACTATACCTCAAACATGGGGAAAAATGAAGATTATTTGATAAAATATTTGTAAAATAGACTTTAGTACATCCATCCAGGGAAAATTATTGTTAATTTGGTGTATAACATTTTCCTACACATACAAACATGCATTCAAATATTGCTTATGACAAAATGGGCTTCAATTTCATAACTAGAAAATTTAAACATGCATACAGCAAGGTGATACAAACTTCTTTTAGGCCAACAAATATTTATGAACCATATTTTCCATTGAATTAACATAATCTGTTATTTGGGTAAGATGTCGTTTATCTTACCAGGTGCTTAGAACAAGACATATCATATTGTTTGTATAAGTATATTGTATTATACAGTGCTGCTAAAAATATCTTTATAGTTTTTCTTAGTTTACTCCTTTCAAATATTTGTGGACACATTCTTGCATCTGACATCAATTATAAAGGAGTTATTTCTGAAATGTAACACTGTCCTATAAGTTTGCAACCAAATGTGTGAATTTTAATTTTATCTCACTTTTGTTTCTGCTCATAGTTAAACTAATAAACAGACTGAGCAATGTCAAACAATTTGACATTATATAGACTGAAAAATAACTCACAATTTGAAGACAATTACTTTGTTGTAAGTAATTACATAGTTGTCTTTGGCAATTGATATGTATGTGAATGTTGAGGAGAGAGATTGAGAGAGAAGGAGACATAGAAAGACAGAGATTGATTGAAAGGGGAAAAGAAAGGCAGAAACAGACACAGAAGGAAAGTTTAAAACCAGCAAAGAATCTTCCTATGGATGAAGCTAAATTATAGAAAGGCTTATATGAGATGTGTAAGGAAACAGATTCAATCTTGGTAATATTGTCTGATGCAGTCATGTCTGTTGAGAGAGACTCAATTTCTGCATTGGCGGCTGAGAATAGGTGACAACTCAGATAGAAGATGATTGTGTTGTCTCTGTTCTTACAGGATCAGAGAGTGAGGTAGCTGAGTGAAAAAACAGAACCATGGAAAAAAAAATGTCCCACCACTGAATAAAATTAGCATCTTAGCCAATTTCTGTTCAGACTAGTCACCCAGAATCAGATCCTACCCCCAACCGCAAATGCCTTTATTCTAGTAGGGTCACAGTTGTGGGAAAATTACTGATAGCAGTTGGTTTAGGATGGACACAAAGATTTCCACAGAAAGGGAAAGACTAGACATCTCTTCAGGAAAATTGGAGATAGCAAGGGTACATTTTGCCTAAAGATGGGCACAATAAGGGACATAAGCAGTAGAGACCTAGTAAACACAGAAGAGGTCAAGAAGAGATGAAAAGAATACACAGAAGAACTGTATGAAAAATATCCAAATGAATCAGATTACTAGGATGGTGTGATCAGCCACCCAGAGTCAGACATTCTGGAGAGCAAAGTCAAGTGGGCCTTAGGAAGCACTGCTGTTAATAAAGCTAGTGAATGAGATGGGATTCCAGTAGAACTATTCAAAACCCTAGAGGATGGTACCATCAAGATGTTGCATTCAATATGTCAGCAAATCTGGAAGACCCAGCTGTGGCCACAGGACTGGAAAATATCAATCCTCATCCCAAATCCCAGGAAGGATAATACTAAAGAATGTGCTAATCATTGGACAATTGCACTCATCTCTCATGCTAGTAAGGTCATGGTTAAAATCATGCATGTCAGACTTCAACATTATGTGAATAAAGAACTTTCAGATGTCCAAGCTGGGTTTAGGAAAGGAAGAGGAACCAGAGATCAAATTGACAACATTTGCTGGATCATGGAGAAAGCTAGGGAATTCCAGAAAATTATCTACCTCTGTTTCATCAACTACGGCAAAGACTTTGACTGTGTGGGTCATAATAAACTGTGGAAAACTCTTAAAGAAATGGAAAGCTCTTAAAAAACCAGACCATCTTACCTGTTTCCTGAGAAACCTGTATGCGGGCGAAGAAGCAGCAGTTAGAACCCTGTATGGAACAACTAATTGGTTCAAGGTTGAAAAAGAAGTATGACAGGGCTGTCTGCTGTCACCATTTCTGTTTAATCTATATTCTGGGCACATAATGAGAAATGCCAGGTTGGATGAGTTACAAGCTGGAATCAAGATAGGTGGGAGAAACATCAACAACATCAGATATGTGGATGATACCACTCTAATGACAGAAAGCAAAGAGGAACTAAAGAGCCTCTTGATGAGGGTGAAGGAGGATAGTGAAAGAGCCAGGTTAAAATTAAATATTAAAAAACAAAACAAAACAAAAACTAAGATCATGGCATCTGGCCCTATTATTTCATAGCAAATAGAAGGAGAAATCTTGGAAATAGTGACAGATTTCCAGTCCTTGGGCTCTAAAATCATTGCGGATATTGACTGCAGTCATTAAATCAGAAGACATTTGCTTCTTGGCAGGAAAGCTATGACAAACCTAGACAGTGTGTTGAAAAGCAAAGACATTACTCGGCAGACAGAGGTTCATATTGTCAAGGCTATTTTCTTCCCAGTGGTCACATATGGTTGTGAGAGCTGGACTGTAAAAAAAGCAGAGCACCAAAGAATTGATGCCTTGGAACTGTTGTGCTGGAGAAGACTTCTGAGAGTCCCTTGAACAGCAAGGAGATCAAACTAGTCAATCTAAATGGAAATCAACCTTGAATACTCATTGGAAGGACTGATGCTGAAGCTGAAACTCCAGTATTTTGGTCACCTGATGTGAACAGCTGACTCATTGGGATTCTGGGAAAGATTGAGGGCAGAAGGAGAAGAAGGCATAAGAGGATGAGATGGTTGGGTGACATCACCGACTCTTGCACATGAACTCGGGCAAACTTTGGGAGATGGTGAGGGACAGGGAGGCCTGGCATGCTATAGTCCATCGGGTTGCAAAGAGTAGAACATGACTGGGCAACTGAACAACAAAAGATTAAATTACAGAAAAAAAAGTTCTCATTCCTATACACTTGCATTGGAACATTAGGATTCATATACAATGCGTGTTGTGAGGTTTTCTATAGGGTCAATAAAATTTTGAAATATTTGGGAAGTTAGTATTTCTCTGGAGGCATTTAACATCTCACAGGTACAGTTTTAGTGAAGTTCTTTCTTGAGGCGAGAAATAGATTAAATGTTCTTTTGAATTTTTTTCAGATTAATGATTCAGTCATACTTGCTTTTATGTTTAGTATAAAAGTCAGTATTTATACTTCAAAACCAAGGGACTTTAAGATTTTTTAAGATTCTCTGACAGCTTATTTACACAGGAAAACGTGACTCTCCCTCATCAAAGTATAAATAAGTATTATGTAGGGTAGAAGAAACAAATAAATTTTCTTTTTATCTTTGGTCACTATTGCTTTGAAGAGAGGGTATAGATGTCCATAGTATATCAAAAGCAGTAGGTGAAATGTGTTAACTCTAAAATCTTGGCTTTTTGGTGTTCTTTCTTTGTTTAACAACATCAATTTATCTATGATCACCATGATGCCTTTTGCCTGTCTTTGTTCCAATATATTGGAATATATTTAATATATTGGGTTGGCCAAAAAGTTCATTCAAATTCCACATATGTAATTGGGCCAACTCAATATTATGTAATACTTGAAAGACTAATAAGATTCAGTATCAGTGTTTATTCCTTCAGTTATTAGATTTAAGACTGGGACAAATAATTTATTAGCACTTAAATTCAATGTCTTATATAAAATAAAAATCTATACACAAAAATTATAAAGCCCTTTTCATTTCACATTTCTCTTACTCAAAATTTGCTGAACCTAAATTGATTCATTACATCTGATGTCTGATTAAAATAAAATGTAAAACTAAATTTCATTTGATTAATTCAATCTCTTAGCTTGTTAAAATGTTTCAAAATTCAATAGCATAACAAGAAATGTGCTTTAATTATACTTTGTTTTTGTTGTGTTAGTTGCTTCAGTTATGTCCAACTCTTTGCAACACCATAGACTGTAACCTGCTAGGCTTCTCTGTCCATGGAATTTTCCAGGCAAGAATACTAGAGTGGGTTGCCATTCCCTTTCCAGGGGATCTTCCTGATCCAGGAATTTAACCTGGGTCTCCCTCGTTGCAGGGAGATTCTTTACCATCTAAACCACCAGTTTTATTCTTACAGCATCTCACATAGGATAACATCATTATTTATCTTTCACATGTGAGAAAACTGAAGCACAGTAAATTTAAGTAACATGGCCCAAGGTCACAAATCTTTAGTGGCCAAAATGTGATAATTAATAGAAATCTAAGTAAATCCACAACATATCTTGTCAACTAGTACCCTGTATAGTTCTGTTTTTATCTTTAATTTTTATGACATTGACATGAGACCAGATGATCTCTAAAATACCTTCTGTTCATATATTTTACTGTGAGACAGTAACTGCACATATTTTCAAGCAGTTCACACATCTGTGAACATTATTTCCACAACAACAACAACAAGAACAACATTTCCAACATATTTTGGTAATTGATGCTCTTTTGTGCATTAAAAAAAATGTTAGTAATGTAGCATTAGTAGTGTGTTTGGAATGAAGATTCCTTTTTAGGATCTTTATTTATTTTCGTCAGATAAAAATTGTATATATTTAAAATGTACAACATGTTGTTTTGATACGTGCATACATATTGTGTGGCTTCCCTGGTGGCTCAGATGGTAAAGAATATGCCTGTGATGCAGGAGACCCAGGTTTAATCCCTGGTTCAGAAAGATCCCTGGAGAAGGGTATAGCTACTCATCCAGTATTCTTGCCTGGAGAATTATGGGTAGATGAGCCTGGTGAGCTGCAGTCTGTGGAGTCGCAAAGAGTCAAACGCAACTGAGCAACTAACACCTTATATATTGGGTAATTATTACCACAATCAAGCTAACTAACATACCTGTCCTCTTATATAGTTTAGTTTTATAATAAGAACATCTAAGATCTAGCTTCTTAGAAAATTTCAAGTGTGCAATACAATATTATTAGGTGTAACAGCCATGCTGCACATTAGATCTCCATGACTTATTCATCTCATACAACTTTGTAGCCTTTGACTAATGTCTCCTCATGTTCTAACCCCCAACCCCTGGCAACTACAATCCTAATCTCAGTCTGTGTCAATTAAAATTCAGATTCCACAAATAAGTGAGTTCATGCAGTTTATTTGTCTTTCTGTGCCTGTCTGATGTCACTTAACAATGTTCATTGGACTTATCCATGTTGTCACAAGTGGCAAGATATTTTTCTCTTTTTTACAAATTGAGTAGTATTGTATTGTATATCTACTGACAGACATTACCTTGTTTCCATATTTTGTTACTGTTAGTAACCCTACAGTGACATGGGAATATTGGTGATAATAATATCACCAATAATGATACCTCTTAGAGATACTGACATCATTTCTTTTGGGCATATCCCCAGAAGTGAAATTGCTGGATCATATGATAATTTTATTTTTAATATTTTTGAGGCACCTTTAAACTGTTTTCCATAGTGGCTGTACAAACTTACCTTCCCAGCCACAGTGCATAAGGTTTGCCTTTTCTTGATACACTTCCCAGGATTTGCTATCTTTTGTCTTTTTATCATAAACATTCTAACAGGTGTGAGGTGATATCTTATTTTGGTTTTGATTTGCATTTTCCAAATCACTAATGATGTTGAGCTTTTAATTTTTTTTTTTTTTTTTAAATACAACTTTTGGTCATCAATGTCTTCTTTCAAAATATGTGTGCTTAGGTTCTGTACCCATTTTGTAGTTGGGTTATTTGTT
Source organism: Cervus canadensis (assembly GCF_019320065.1). Taxonomy (NCBI): domain Eukaryota; kingdom Metazoa; phylum Chordata; class Mammalia; order Artiodactyla; family Cervidae; genus Cervus; species Cervus canadensis. Next base: position 59,809,265 of record NC_057399.1, on the reverse strand, counting down.
TTCATTCCACTGAATTGCATGAAATCTTTATATAATTTAGAGAGCAACCCCCTCATGAGATATACCATTTGCAAAATATGTTCTCCTCTTTCATTTGCTACCTTTTCATGATGCTGACTGCTCACTGTAGTTGGCGCGGTCCCAGTCATCTAGTTCTACTTTTTCACCCGTAATTTGTGTGTCTCTTCCAAACAACAAAATGTTATTGCCAATATCATACTCTTGGTTATTGTAACTTTGCAATATGTTTTGAAATGAAAGGGTGTGATGTCTGCCTCTAGCTTTGTTCTTCTTCCTCAAAACTGCTTGGTTGCTTAATATCTTGTGTGGTTCCATATGAATTTCAGCTTTGTTTTCTTTGGTTTCTGTAAAGAATGTAACTAGAATTTTGATAGCAAGTGCACTGAATTTGTAGATCACTTCATGAAGTATGTGCTTTTTAACAATGTTAAGTCTTCTAATACACATGCAAATAATATCTTTCTATTTATTTGTCTTCTTTATCTTCTTGCATTGTTATTTGATCATATTTAATGTATCAGCCTTCTACTTCTTTGGTTATATTTATCTTTAAGCATTTTAATATTTTTTTTTGCCATTGTCAGAGGGATGATATTCTTAATTTTCTTATTGGATGGATGTTTGTATATAGAAAAGTCACTGTTTTTTGTATATTGACTTTGTATTAATATATTGCAAATTTACTGAATTATTAGTTCTAACAGGTTGTTTTTTTTTTTCCTTTGTCCTTAGGGTTTTCTGTATATATGATGATGTCATCTGCAAACAAAGGTACTACTTTTACTTGAATGAAGGTTATTTATTTTTCTTATCTTCTTGTTCTGGCTAGAGCATTTTCTGTTGAACAGAAATGGCAAGAGTAGCATTCTTGCCTTGTACCAGATTGTGGAGGAAAAGGTTTTAGTTTCTTTCAGTGTACCATGATGTTTGCTGTGGGCTTTTTACATATAACCTTTATTGTGCTGAGGCAGTTTTATTCTCTAACAATTTTTTGAGAGTTTTAATCATGAATGAGTGTTGAATTGTTAAACTTTTTTTAATGTCTGCATTTTTTGAGATGATCATATTGTGTTATTTTATTCATATGATGAATCTTACTTGTATTTTGGGTATAAATCCTACTTAGTCATGATGTATAATCCTTTTGATGTGCTTTTGAATTTGGTTTAGCTAGTATTTTATTGATAACTTTTTTTCACTGAAGTTCATCAACTGAAGTTATTCAGTTCCATTCAGTTCAGTCGCTCAGTTGTGTTCGACTCCTTGTGACCCCATGGACTGCAGCACACCAGGCCTCCCTGTCCATCACCAACTCCCAGAGTTTACTCAAACCCATGTCCATTGAGTCAGTGATGCCATCCAACCATCTCATCCTCTATTGTCCCCTTCTCCTCCCGCCTTCACTGTTTCCCAGCATCATGGTGTTTTCAAATGAGTCAGTTCTTCACATCAGGTGGCCAAAGTATTGGAGTTTCAGCTTCAGCATCAGCCCTTCCAATGAATATTCAAGACTGATTTCCTTTAGGATGGACAAGTTGGATCTCCTTGCAGTCCAAGGGACTCTCAAGAGTCTTCTCCAACACCACAGTTGAAAAGCATCAATTCTTCAGTGCTCAGCTTTCTTTATAGTCAACTCTCACATCCGTACCAAGTTGATTGGTTTGCAGTTTTTTTCTTTTGCTATTTGAGTTTTTGTGGTGTATTTATCTGGCTTTGGTATCATGATGATGCTGGCTTCATAAAATGAGTTTGGACAAATTCTCTCTTTCGTGTTCTGGAACATTTTAAGAAAGACTGGTGTTAGTGTTTCTTTCAATGTTAGGTAGAACTCACCAGTGAAGGTGTTGTTCTTGGGCTTCAGCGTTGGGATGTTTTTGGTCACTGATTCAGTCTCCTTATTTGTTGCTGGTCTATTCATGCTTTTTCTTAATTAATTTGGTTTTAGTAGTTTCCATGCTTATAGAAAGTTATACATTTTTTTCTGGTTTGTTTCATTTTTTGGTATGTAATTGAGCATAATAATCTTTTTTATCCTTTTTATTTTTGTGTCATGTATTATAATGACTTCTTTTTCATTTTTTATTTTAGTTATTTCAGTCTTCTCATTTTTCCTAAGTTAATGTAGCTGTTTATCAGTTTTATCTTTTGGATAAACAACTTTTTATTTTGCTGATTTTTTTTTTTGTTTTATTTTTCTGTATTCCTTTCTGCTCTAATCTTTATTGTTTTCTTCTTTCTGCTAATTTTCTGCTAATTTTGTTGTCCTTTTATATTTTCTTGAGGTTTAAAATTAGGTTGTTTATGTGAGCTCTTATTTTTATTGAGATATAATCAATATAACCTTGTACTGGGTATACAACATAGTGGTTTGATACCTGTATATATTATGAAGTGATTTTTTTTCTTTTTCTGATGTATGCATTTATCACTGTTAACTTTTGTTTTAGCAATGCTTTGGCTGTATTCCATAAATTTTGGTATTTTCTCTTTATATTTTTATATGAAAATATTTTTTTAAATTCACTTTGATTTCCTCTGACTCAGTGGTTGTTCAAGAGAATGTTGTTAAGTTTCCGTGTATTTTATAATTTTCTGGTTTTCTTACTGTTAGTGGTTTCTAGTTTCCTTTCACTGTCATCAGAAAAGATACTTAGAATGATGCTGATCTTCTCAAATTTATTAAAATTTGTTTTGTGACTTAACATGTGATCTTTCCTGGAGATTGTTATGAGCATGCTTGAGAAAAATGCATTTTTCTGTTGTTGTTGGAGAGTTCTGTATGTCTGTTAGATCTGTTTGGTCAACGGTGCTGTTCAGATCAGCTGTTTCCTTATTGATTGTCTGGATTTTTGTCTCCATTATTCAGTGTAGGGTATGAAAGTCACCTTTAGTATTACACTGACGTTAATTTCTCTTTTGAGTATTTTACATGCCAAGTGACCACCCATGGAGTGTATACACTTGATTAGAATACAACACATGTTAACAAATCACATACATTAGCAAAGCTTTGAAGTTATGATTTTCTATGCTGTGGGTCTGGACTATTTCTCTTAGAATTCCCTCACCTGCCTGCTCTTTATGAAATGAGAGAGGACTTAGAAAACAGAACATTCCCTTTATAATGCCGATTTCCAATTTGAGAAGGAAGGTCAGAATTTTTCTTTGTTAACCTCCATTTAATTTGGTTATTATATAATAAAGGAGATAAATTTATGTGCATAAACTATTAAAGACTATTTTGGAGTATATAATTATCACAGTGGGGCTTGATAATACTGCCAAACAATGGGTGATTCAGGCTGAAAAGTCACAAGATGTTAAGGAATCTAAAGGTTGTGAACTAAAACAACATTAAGTTAATCAGATAGATAAATGTTGGAAGTTGAAAATTAAAACTATAGCAAGAATTATTTAATATTCAATATAATTTTATATGCTCTATGCAATGAATACAATTCTGAGAGACTCAAATAATTTATTCTTTTATTTAAGTAAGTACTGTTCCAAGCCCACTAGCCACAGGCCATTGAAAACCTAGCCATAGTCAAATAAATTCTTTATTTGAATTCCTTAAATACATTCCATAGGGGACCCTGGAAATGTTTTAGTAACAAGAGTGGAAAGAAACTGTTTGAAAAAAAAATAGAATTTGGGTTTGTGATTCTAAGGAAGTGGAGGAAAGTAAGAACTAGTTCTGGATGGGGGTTGTCAAGTAGCCAACACATTTAGCAATTGGCTATCTCATAGTAATTGTTCCAGAGGTGAAAGGAAAGAAGTTAGGTTGAGGTGTCATTGGTAAATATATGTGTCAATAACTCCAAAGAAGTTATTTATTCTACAACTATGGTGTGACTCGGACAAGCATTGTTTTTATGGTGTTGTCAATATCCCAATGTAAATTTTCATTTTGTTAAAAATGCAACAGTCTGCTTACCAACAGAGAAGACTTTTACCTTTCAATATTTATGCTCCTTTCTAAGTATTCAGGATGGTTAATCAAACCACTACAATATTGTAAAGTAATTAGCCTCCAACTAACAAAAATAAATGAAAAAAAAAAGTCTAAAATCCTTTATTAGAATCCTATTATATATCAAGATCTGGATACAATAAACATCTTGCCCCTTGAAGTGTGTTTAGGCTACTGGTAAAGAGAAAGACATTGATAGCAATAATTGTAGTATATTGATAATTAGATTGCTATTGTTGCAAACTGACCAAGGACAATTTGGTGGTTCAGAAAGTATCAAGTGCCTTTGGTGAATATTGTTAGCTGACAATGAATAGATGTTTTTCAGGACCAACTAATCCATGTTAGGTGGAAGGCCAAAGGAAGATGTCTGGGGAGTCTGTAATTTCCTCGGTTCTGTCTTGCCACAGCAAAAATTTGAAGTGACAGATGGACCAATGTTACAACTCAGTTTTACTTGGCAAGCAAAGGAAAATACATCCTCAAGGTGTGAGGGCAGGCCAACCCAAAAGACACAAAGAGAAGAGAGGAGAGGTTCAATTTTGGCTCCTCCTTTTATTTATTTTTCTCTCCTCTCCTTGAGCCTGCCCTGCATGAACTGGGCTAGCTAGGAGGCTGTTTGCTTCACCCGAGGCCCTAACTCCAGTCCTCGACCTTCTTTTGTTCTATTTTTGCAGGCTTTTCCCTTCTTTGTCTTTTAGCCACCTCTATTCTGGACTCCTTTGTCCTATTCTAACTACCTAAAAAAGGTAAGTCTAAAGTCGAGTTTTTTCAAATGTACAAACGTTTTTAAGAATTTAAGAAAATGCTTACCATTTCTTATTCTTATAGAATTACCATATAGTTATTCTATACCTCTGGTAAATTATATTTGCTGGTGAAGGCACGATAATTAGCACTTTGTATCAGATTTTACATAGAGGTTGATGAGTGGATATGCAGACAGAAGGACGAGTTTGGTTTCTGATTGATTCAAGTGGAAAGGAGGGCTGAGGGGCCAACAGGACTCCTGACAGACTATTGCTATGGGGTCACTGTTTGGTTCAGATGCTGCATCCTTTTTTCTTTTTTTGTGTACAACTTGAAATACCTCTGATTATTTCCTGCCAGATAAATCTTGAGCATTCATTTTACCATAAAAATTATTGCTAATATATTTTTCTGCTAAAGACCAAACTTAATATTATTGACAAAGTTTAAATGACAGATTGTTGCCTCTGACTGCATTGATTCTTGATAGAAACACAGATGACGCTGTAGGCAGCACTAATTCCTGATTCTGTGCTCTCACTCGCAACTAGTTAACCATCCCTGGGATCTAGATTAAACCAAACCTGTGCAAATATGTAAGATGTGGTTTATCCTGAAGTATTTTCATGTAAATCACAGCAAAGGACACATACAATGGGTATATCTTTATAAGATTTTGGACTTTGTACTTCCAAGACCTGTACTAGTTTCAAATTTAATTCAGAATCAACTAGTTGTCCTGAAAGGAGAAGTTGATGGATTGTACTTACCAGGAGAAAAGTGTAACAGCAAAATAGACATACAAATAAAATAGACCCTAAATTTTAGTTGTCTCTTCACTTATCTTAAATATATTTCTAAGTTTTCAAAGAGATGCTGACCCCAGTTTCAAGATACCAGAAAAATCCTCAACATTTCTTACAGTCTCTAAGACCTCTTATTCTGTTGTCCACTAGATTTTCCATCCTTCCTTTCTTTGATCCTTCCTTCAATACAGTTTAAATGAGGACCAATTGTGTTATACACAATATGTTAGCTTAGGTATAAAATGAATATGATGCCATCCTAGCTTCAAGGAACTCAGTCTCCTGTGAGAAGAAAATCCTGTATGGTCAGTTCTAACAGAAAAACATAAACAAATATGGTGAGACTCCTGAGACATAACTCATTTTTAATGAATCATTTTAATGTTGTGATGGTTTTGTTCTAAGATACAGTAGTGCACATGCTGTATAGTTATTCTTGGAATAATTTATAGCAAAAGATGCACCAAAATTTTATTAAAGAAATTAAGTCTACCTACTTTTCCTATTCTTCTTGGAGTGGGGTGGTTATCATAACTTGTAGTTAAATGGAGAACTGCTAGAGGTTCAGGGTGTGTGCAGCCACTTTCTCACCTGTTCTCAGTGTGAGCAGTTAATCACACTTCTCTCCCTGAACTTGATGTAGGTTGTGTGTCTTGAGCACAGTTCTCTTGGCAGTTTGTACCTATCAACTGTTGTTTGAAATTAAAATGTAAAGCATTTGTGATCAATGGTAGAGTTGATATGATCTCATGACTATGTAACATGATAAAAATACTTAAAAAGCAGTTCTTGGTGCTTTTCAACTTTATATATACACTTATATGTGTGTGTGTGTGTGTGTGTGTGTGTGTGTGTGTGTGTGTATTGCAATATAATATATATGTTATATTGTATTTGCATAGCTTGACATAAAATTTTCCTGTGCTAGTGTGTTGGGGAGTTTACAAAACTCATACCCCATGATTCCTTTGAAAAAGCAACCCAAATGTCTTCCTTCCTAAAGGAGTCACGTGAAAACTTTTCTTACACAATCTTTTAAATCAAAACCTTCCGAAGATGATTTCCTTGAGTTTCTTTTGCTTCTGAGAGTTTCTGCTAACCTGTTGTGCTTGACATACTTTCAAAGTGTTTGTGAAGTTGGGCTTTGAGGGGCTGTAGCTTCCACCTATTTAGTCTCCCTTCAGGCTGCCTTTGCAGACAGCTGTGCTTCATCCTCCTTTCTTTTGTCCAGAGAATACTAAGTGGTACCCTGCTGTCAAGCTGCTTTCAGAGCAAATTAGGTGCTGGGTTCCTGTGTAGTGCCCCAGTTACAGGGAAAGAGGACGCTGACCATGCAGTGTTCACCTTGATGTGTGTGAGTCAATTTCCACTGGAAAATAGTTGTTCCCAGGAAAGACACTTGTGACCAATTGCTAGCATTGGATTTCCTTTCAAAATTTAAAAAAAAAAAAAAAAATTCTGTAAGTGCCTAATTTTTTATGTGTTTGTGCATTTGAGAGATTACCAACTCTAGGCAAGAAATTTGTGTAATATTTTGGATTAGTTTCAATGTGAATTGAAGCCTATATTTTACATGTGAGTCCTTCAATGTTTTCATGTTGTCCTTTCTATATAGATATTCTTGTTTCCGTGCTCATGAGAGAAATTAAGAAATGTGTTTCTGCTCCTGCAGAAATTATCAGTCAGTGATGACCTTCCCTTTTTGGCTGTTTTTGGTTTTCCTTGCATGAAGGAATAGAAGCTAATGGTTATGTAATATGTGTGTGGACCCGTTCTGGGGACGTGTACCTATTTTTTTCATTTTAGTCTCTTGTGAGTCCCTGGAACATTATGAGTTCTGCCACATATTATGTGTTTTCATTTTCCAGATTTAAAACTCAGGGAAAGAAAATCAGGTAACAGGTGTTAGATAGAGGGAAGTAACCAAGCCATAATTCTAGCAACATGGTTTATCACCTTGGCTCTCTGTCTGCTGGCAATGTCCCCCTCGCCTGCACCTGCAGAAATAGTGGCACGGGGACACCTCCTGACTCACCTGCCACCTGGTGATGTTGACAGGACAAGATGGCTTGGCCGTCCTCACCACTGACTTCCTGTCGTCTTCTCCCTCCTGCTGAATTTGGCTTTGTTCCTTGCTTTAGGTTGTCACCCTCCTTCACCCCTTATCTCAGCCTCTTCATATGAAAACTATCCTTTCTCTGAGTCAAATCTTCCCAAGTCAGCCCAACTACTGGACCTCACATGTGCCCAGATCCTCTGCTCTTCCTGGCTGAGCCACCCAGCCAGCAGTTTGTGTGAAATCCATCTGTCCTTAAACATGCATCGCTCAGTAAAGGATTTTGCTATTTATGATATGTGGCTTTGAACTCAAAAGCATATCTTCTTTCCAGTGCAATAAGTTACCCTCCTACTTTCTTACTCAGTATTGTGTGTGTGTGTGTGTATGTGTTGCCCCTTCATTTATACAGAAAGATTTTGTGAGCAAAGACTATATCTTCCATGTCTGTTCTAGTCCCATAGAGTTTTACTCAACTTTAGCCCCACAAAACTTGTCCAAAAGTATTTGATTGATTGAGCCAAATGCAGTATTCAGTGACCGTAGGGCCAGTCTCTTTCACAAGACACAAGATTGGCCTACTTGTTATGCCATGAAGATTGACATTAAACTTCGCAGGCATTTACATGAGCAGTTCAAACTAATTCCCAATATAACTCGAGCCTGATGACATTTGGTACTAGTGCACTTTCCAGAAATTGATGGAAAATGTCAATTCTTTCCTCTGGCAGTTTTGCCAGTTTCAGCTAAAGTGGAAGTAGATGTTGCTGGGCAAACAAACCAGTTTCTCCAGGAAAAAACAAATGAGTTAATGAGCAAGGTGGTTTGCCTCCAAAATACTTGCACCCTGGAAAGGATGTAGGGTAATACTGAAATTAGACTGAGCTTTGAAATATTCTTACTAATTGATTAACAGATTGAGTTACTTTTTACCAATTTATAGTTGATATAACTTCCCTGAGTGTCAGGAAAAGCAGGTTTGTTTAGTTTAGAAAAAAATTCCTCAGTTAATTAATCCATCAAACAAATATCCTTGAGTGTAAGGACTTAATTTTTTTTTTTTCACAACCTAAAAGCTAAGGGTTATGTTTTATTCGGTGGGAATTTTTAGGATTTCAAGTCTGAGAGACAGCATCTTAAGTAACCCTGAGAGAATTGCTCCAAGGAGGTGAGGGTAGGAGCCAGGTTATACAGAAGTTTTGCAATGAGGGGCAGGTAATCTGAACATCAAAAGATTATTGATAATTAAAGGAAACCAGATATTCCAATTTAAGGAATTTATTGCTTTGCTATGTATTGGAAGATGCAAGAGTCTGGGCTCACTGAAATAATTTCTTTGATATGCATCTCAGCTATCTGGGGCCAGTATCCAGTTTTCACATCCTGAGTTTCCTCAGGGCTCACCATGGGAGCGGCTACAGTTGAATGACTGCTAGATGGTGGATTTTTTTTTTTTTTTATTTCCTGAGTTCCTTCAGACTCACCAGCTCATCATCGGAAGCAGCTGCAATTGCTGTTGACTGTGACATCCTTTGTTTACAAATATTGCAGGAAATGTCCCATTTCTCAAGTGCTTATTATGTGGCAAACAGTTTCTATGCTGGGCCAGGGACAGGATTTGGCAATTTAATCAATAACTTGTCCCTGTTCATAAAAAAATAAAAATTATATAGAGGGGGATAGGACACAGTTATTGCTGATTATTACCATAACAGGAGTGTTTACAAACTACGCTGATGGCATAAAGCAAAACACTCTACGTCTGATCTCAGAGTTCATAAAGATGGTTAAAGAATCTTGAGTTGAAGTTTGAAGGGTGGATGGAGTTCACCAGGCAGGTGCAGGCATGGGAAAATCAGCTAGTTTTAATACCAAAGCCTAATGTCCACAATATAGACTGTACAAATAAGTAGCATATGAAGTGGAGGTTGGAAAGGGGTAGATCTTATAAGACTTAGAGGTCTGGAAAGAATAGCTTGAACACTTCAGGTAAATGTTTAAAGCTTTTTATGCTGAGAAGTACAGGAATTCCCTTACCATTTAATTGACTCTCTCCCAGGGACACTGAGCCTGAGGGGTCTCAGAGTGCAGGTCAGGGCAGTGAAACAGGAAGAAGGCTTTCATCAGTATCATATAGCCCAGTGGTCCCCAACCATTTTGGCATCAGGGGCTGGTTTCAGGGAAGAAAATTTTTCCACCGAGAGGGGTAGGATGTTTTGGGGATGATTCAAGCACATTACATCTATTGTACATTTTATTTCTATGACATCAGCTCCACCTGAGATCATCAGGCATTAGGTCCCACAGATGGGGACTCCTGGCCTGGCATAACCAGTTATAGGAAATGGATGTGAGATTAGATTGGTCAACACTGAGGGACCTCAAAGAATTCTAATGTCAGCCTCTCACTTTAAAAAATCTGGAACTTCATTATTTATGCCAATGTAAGAAATTGGATAATTAAAGTATGGCTCGAAGGAGGAGCCAAGATGGCAGAGGAGTAGGACGGGGAGACCACTTTCTCTCCTACAAATTCATCAAAAGAATATCTGAACGCAGAGCAAACTTCACAAAACAACTTCTGATCTCTAGCTGAGGTCATGAGGCGCCCAGAAAAGCAGCCCATTGTCTTCGAAAGGAGGTAGGACAAAATATAAAAGATAAAAAGTGAGACAAAAGAGCTAAGGACGGAGATCCGTCCCGGGAAGGGAGTCTTTAGAGGACGTTTCCAGACACCGGGAAACCCTCGCACTGGCGGGCCTGGGGGAAGTGTTTGAATCTAGGAGGGCAACCTGACTGGGAGGGAAACAATAAATAAAACCCACAGATTACGTGCCTGAAAGCAACTCTCAGCAGAAGAGTACCCCAGACACCCGCATCCGCCACCAGCAAGTGGGGGCGACATGGAGAGGAGCGGGCAGCATTGCTTGGGGTAGGGTCCGGGCCTGAGTGCCCTGAGGACAATCGGAGGGAGCTTTTGTGAGTTGCCAACTTGAACTGCAGGAGAGCAAAAGAGAGAGAGAAAATTAACCGGCCGGAACACACTGCAGGCCGTTCACAGAACAAAGGGACCGAGAAAGTCCAGAGAAGAGCTCGCAGGCTGCGGATTGGCCCAGCCCCGCCGGAGGCGGGAGAAGGTCGCAGCGAGACACAGGGCGCAGGCACCCGAACGGCGCGGGCGGGGACTGGGGCTGGGGACACGGAGGGCAGAAGGCGCACGCACCCGACTGGCGCCGGCGGAAACCGAGATTGGGACCATGGAAGGGAGTGGGCGCGCCGTGCCGCACCCGGGGAGAGTGCGCCTGTCAAGCCCCTGGCTGCCTGGACCGCTCTGACGGGGAAGGCACAAGAGCGGACGCAGCCTTTTGTTCCGCGCTTTTGTGGAACACCCGAGGGCTGGAACCGCGCGCAGCGCGGGGCGCGCTCCATATAGAGCAGCCAGGAGCCTGAGCAGCGCAGACGGAGAAAGCAGCGCCAGCCCCTCCCCACAGCGCCAGCCCCTCCCCGCAGAGCGACAGAACTAGCTACCTGAATAAGAGTCCACCTCCGCCCGCCTGTGTCAGGGCGGAAATGAGGCTCTGAAGAGACCGGCAAACAGAAGCCAAATAAACAAAGGGAACCGCTTCAGAAGGGACCGGTGCAACAGATTAAAATCCCTGTAGAAAACACCGATTACACCGGAAGAGGCCTGTAGATATCAAGAAGTGTAAGCTGGAACGAGGAGCTATCTGAAACTGAGCCGAACCCACACTGACTGCAACAGCTCCAGAGAAATTCCTAGATATATTTTTACTTTTTTTTTTAAAATAAGAAAAAAATTTTTTTTTTTAATTTTTTCTTTTTTATTTTTTCTCTTTTATTTTCCTTTAAAATTCCCTATTACTCCCCCATTACTCCTTAACTTTCATTTTCATAGATTTTTACGATTTTTTTAATTAGGGAAAATTCTTTTTTTTTTTTTCTCCTTTTTCTCTTCTATTTTCTATTTTTCTTTTTCTCTATTTCTTTTAAAGTCCTCTAGTACTCCTCTACTACTCCTTAATTTTCATTTTCAATACACTATAACCTTACCAAAAAAAAAAAAAGAGAAGCCCTATTTTTTAAACTGAACTTCATATATATTTTTAAAATTTTTTGTGTGTGTTTTGGTTTTTGTTTTTAATATAGTATTTTTAAGAGTCTAATCTCTACTCTAGATTTTTAATTTTTGTTTTTCAGTATATGATATAAATTGTGAACATTTAAGAATCCAATATTCAGTTCCCATTTTTATTCAGGAGTGTGTTGATTATTCTCTCCCAATCTTGACTCTCTGTTTTCTACCTCAGAACACCTCTATTTCCTCCTTTCCCCTTCTCTTCCCAATCCAATTCTGTGAATCTTGGTGGGTGTCTGGGCTATGGAGAACACTCTGGGAACAGACAACTGCGTAGATCTGTCTCTCTCCTCTTGAGTCCCCCTTTTTCTCCTCCTGCTCATCACTATCTCCCTCCTCCCTCTCCTCTTCTTCATGTAACTCTGTGAACCTCTCTGGGTGTCCCTAACGGGGGAGAATCTTTTCGCCATTAACCTAGAAGTTTTATTATCAGTGCTGTATAGTTGGACAAGTCCTGAGACTACAGGAAGAATAAAACTGAAATCCAGAGGCAGGAGACTTAAGCCCAAAACTGGAGAACACCAGAAAACTCCTGACTACATGGAACTTTAAGTAATAAGTGATCGTCCAAAAGCCTCCATACCTACACTGAAACCAACCACCACCCAAGAGCCAATAAGTTTTAGAGCAAGACATACCATGCAAATTCTCCAGCAAGCAGGAACATAGCCCTGAACGTCAACATACAGGCTGCCCAAGGTGACACCTAACACATAGACCCATCTCAAAACTCATTACTGAGCACTCCATTGCTCTCCAGAGAGAAGAAATCAAGTTCCACGCACCAGAACACTGATGCAAACTTCCCTAACCAGGAAACCTTGACAAGCCAATTGTCTAACCCCACCCACTGGGTAAAAAACCTCCACAATAAAAAGGAACCACAGACCTCCAGAATACAGAAAGCCCAGTCCAGACACAGCAATCTAAACAAGATGAAAAGGCAAAGAAATACCCAACAGGTAAAGGAACATGAAAATTGCCCACCAAGTCAAACAAGAGAGGAGGAGATAGGGAATCTACCTGAAAAAGAATTTAGAATAATGATAATAAAATGATCCAAAATCTTGAAAACAAAATGGAGTTACAGATAAATAGCCTGGAGACAAAGATTGAAAAGATGCAAGAAATGTTTAATAAAGACCTAGAAGAAATAAAAAAAGAGTCAAGTAAAAACGAATAATGCAATGAATGAGATAAAAAACACTCTGGAGGGAACCAAGAGTAGAATAACAGAGACAGAAGATAGGTAGTTGAAAGTAGAAGATAAAATGTGGAGAATAAATGAAAGCAGATGAGGAAAAAAGAAAAAGGATGCAAAAGAAAAATGAGGACAACCTCAGGGACCTCTGGGACAATGTGAAATGCCCCAACATTCAAATCATAGGAGTCCCAGAAGAAGAAGACAAAAAGAAAGGCCATGAGAAAATACTCAAGGAGATAATAGCTGAAAACTTCCCTAAAATGGGGAAGGAAATAGCCACCAAGTCCAAGAAACCCAGAGAGTCCCAAACAGGATAAACCCAAGGCGAAACACCCCAAGACACATATTAATCAAATTAACAAAGATCAAACACAAAGAACAAATATTAAAAGCAGCAAGGGGGAAACAACAAATAACACACAAAGGGATTCCCATAAGGATAACAGCTGATCTATCAATAGAAACCCTCCAGGCCAGAAGGGAATGGCAGGACATACTGAAAGTAATGAAAGAAAATAACCTACAACCTAGATTACTGTACCCAGCAAGGATCTCATTCAGATATGAAGGAGAATTCAAAAGCTTTACAGACAAGTAAAAGCTGAGAGAATTCAGCACCACCAAACCAGCTCTTCAACAAATGCTAAAGGATATTCTCTAGACAGGAAATGCAGAAAGGTTGTATAAACGTGAACCCAAAACAACAAAGTAAATGGCAACGGGACCACACCTATCAGTAATTACCTTAAATGTAAATGGGTTGAATGCCCTAACCAAAAGACAAAGATTGGCTGAATGGATACAAAAACAAGACCCCTATATATGCTGTCTACAAGAGACCCACCTCAAAGCAAGAGACACATACAGACTAAAAGTGAAGGGCTGGAAAAAAATATTTCACGCAAATGGAGACCAAAAGAAGCGGAGTCGCATACTCATAGCTCAGATAAAATAGACTTCAAATAAAGGATTGAAATAGAGACAAAGAAGGACACACATAATGATCAAATGGATCAATCCAAGAAGAAGATATAAATTTATAAATATATATCACCCAACATAGAGCCACCGCAATATGTAGGCAACGCTAACGAGTAGATGAAAGAGGAAATCAATTAAGTTAACACAATAAAAGTGGGGAGACTTTAATAACCCCACTTTCACAACTATGGATAGATCAAACTAAAACAAAAATTAACAAGGAAACACAAACCTTAAATGACCAATGGACGCAGCTAGACCTAATTGATATTTAATAGGACATTTCACCTCCAATAACAATCACTTCAACCTTTTTCTCAAGTGCACATGTGAACCTTCTTCCCAGTAATAGATCACATCCTGGGCCATAAATCTGGTCTTGGAATATGTCAAAAAATTGAAATCATTCCAGTCATCTTTTCCGACCACAGTGCAGTAAGATTAGATCTCGATTACAGGAAAAAATTGTTAAAAATTCAAACATATGGAGGCTAAATAACACGCTTCTGAATAACCAACAAATCATAGAAGAAATCAAAAAGAAATCAAAATATGTATAGAAATGAATGAAAATGAAAACACAACAACCCAAAACCTATGGGACACTGTAAAAGCAGTGCTAAGGGATGGTCATGCATACAGGCTTACATCAAAAAAACAGAAAAGCCAAATAAAAAACCTAACTCTACACCTAAGCAACTAGAGAAGGAAGAAATGAACAACCCCAGGGTTAGTAGAAGGAAAGAAATCTTAAAAATTAGGGCAGAAATAAATGCAAAAGAAACTAAAGAGACCATAGCAAAAAATCAACAAAGCTAAAAGCTGGTTTTTTGAAAAAAATAAACAAAATTGACAAACCATTAGCAAGACTCATTAAGAAACAAAGAGAGAAGAACCAAATTAACAAAATTAGAAATGAAATGGAGAGATCACAACAGACAATACTGAAATACAAAGGATCATAAGAGACTACTACCAGCAGCTCTATGCCAATAAAATGGACAACTTGGATGAAATGGACAAATTCTTAGAAAAGTATAACTTTCCAAAACTGAACCAGGAAGAAATAGAAGATTTTAACAGACCCATCACAAGCAAGGAAATCGAAACTGTAATCAAAAATCTTCCAGCAAACAAAAGCCCAGGACCAGATGGCTTCACAGCTGAATTCTACCAAAAAATTAGAGAAGAGCTAACACCTATCTTACTCAAACTCTTCCAGAAAATTGCAGAGGAAGGTAAACTTCCAAACTCATTCTATGAGACCACCATCACCCTAATTCCAAAATCAGACAAAGATGCCACAAAAAAAGAAAACTACAGACCAATATCACTGATGAACAGAGATGAAAAAATCCTTCACAAAATTCTAGCAAACAGAATCCAACAACATATTAAAAAAATCATACACCATGACCAAGTGGGCTTTATCCCAGGAATGCAAGGATTCTTTAATATCCGCAAATCAATCAATGTAATACACCACATTAACAAATTGAAAGATAAAAACCATATGATTATCTCAATAGATGCAGAGAAAGCCTTTGACAAAATTCAACACCCATTTATGATTAAAACTCTCCAGAAAGCAGGAATAGAAGGAACATACCTCAACATAATAAAAGCTATATATGACAAACCCACAGCAAGCATCACCCTCAATGGTGAAAAATTGAAAGCATTTCCCCTGAAATCAGGAACAAGACAAGGGTGCCCACTCTCACCACTACTATTCAACATAGTGTTGGAAGTTTTGGCCACAGCAATCAGAGCAGAAAAAGAAGTAAAAGGAATCCAGATAGGAAAAGAAGTGAAACTATTGCTGTTTGCAGATGACATGATCCTCTACATAGAAAACCCTAAAGACTCTTCCAGAAAATTACTAGAGCTAATCAATGAATATAGTAAAGTTGCAGGATATAAAATTAACACACAGAAATCCCTTGCATTCCTATATACTAACAATGAAAAAACAGAAAGAGAAATTAAGGAAACAATACTATTCACCATTGCAACAAAAAGAATAAAATACTTAGGAGTATATCTACCTAAAGAAACAAAAGACCTATACATAGAAAACTATAAAACACTGATGAAAGAAATCAAAGAGGACACAAACAGATGGAGAAACATACCGTGTTCATGGATTGGAAGACTCAATATTGTCAAAATGGCTATTCTACCCAAAGCAATCTATAGATTCAATGCAATCCCTATCAAGCTACCAACGGTATTTTTCACAGAACTAGAACAAATAATTTCACAATTTGTATGGAAATACAAAAAACCTCGAATAGCCAAAGTAATCTTGAGAAAGAAGAATGGAACTGGAGGAATCAACCTGCCTGACTTCAGACTCTACTACAAAGCCACAGTCATCAAGACAGTATGGTACTGGCACAAAGACAGAAATATAGATCAATGGAACAGAATAGAAAGCCCAGAGATAAATCCACGAACCTATGGACACCTTATCTTTGACAAAGGAGGTAAGGATATACAATGGAAAAAAGACAACCTCTTTAACAAGTGGTGCTGGGAAAACTGGTCAACCACTTGTAAAAGAATGAAACTAGAACACTTTCTAACACCATACACAAAAATAAACTCAAAATGGATTAAAGATCTAAATGTAAGACCAGAAACTATAAAACTCCTAGAGGAGAACATAGGCAAAACACTCTCCGACATAAACCACAGCAAGATCCTCTATGACCCACCTCCCAGAATATTGGAAATAAAAGCAAAACTAAACAAATGGGACCTAATGAAACTTAAAAGCTTTTGCACTACAAAGGAAACTATAAGTAAGGTGAAGAGACAGCCCTCAGATTGGGAGAAAATAATAGCAAATGAAGAAACAGACAAAGGATTAATCTCAAAAATATACAAGCAACTCCTGCAGCTCAATTCCAGAAAAATAAATGACCCAATCAAAAAATGGGCCAGAGAACTAAACAGACATTTCTCCAAAGAAGACATACAGATGGCTAACAAACACATGAAAAGATGCTCAACATCACTCATTATCAGAGAAATGCAAATCAAAACCACAATGAGGTACCATTACACCCCAGTCAGGATGGCTGCTATCCAAAAGTCTACAAGCAATAAATGCTGGAGAGGGTGTGGAGAAAAGGGAACCCTCTTACACTGTTGGTGGGAATGCAAACTAGTACAGCCACTATGGAGAACAGTGTGGAGATTTCTTAAAAAACTGGAAATAGAACTGCCATATGACCCAGCAATCCCACTCCTGGGCATACACACTGAGGAAACCAGATCTGAAAGAGACACGTGCACCCCAATGTTCATCGCAGCACTGTTTATAATAGCCAGGACATGGAAGCAACCTAGATGCCCATCAGCAGATGAATGGATAAGGAAGCTGTGGTACACATACACCATGGAATATTACTCAGCCATTAAAAAGAATTCATTTGAATCAGTTCTAATGAGATGGATGAAACTGGAGCCCATTATACAGAGTGAAGTAAGCCAGAAAGATAAAGAACATTACAGCATACTAACATATATATATGGAATTTAGAAAGATGGTAACGATAACCCTATATGCAAAACAGAAAAAGGAGACACAGAAATACAGAACAGACTTTTGAACTCTGTGGGAGAAGGTGAGGGTGGGATGTTTCAAAAGAACAGCATGTATACTATCTATGGTGAAACAGATCACCAGCCCAGGTGGGATGCATGAGACAAGTGCTCGGGCCTGGTGCACTGGAAGACCCAGAGGAATCGGGTGGAGAGGGAGGTGGGAGGGGGGATCGGGATGGGGAATACGTGTAAATCTATGGCTGATTCATATCAATGTATGACAAAACCCACTGAAAAAAAAAAAAAAAGCATACACAAAGAAAAATAAATAAATAAAGTATGGCTCATGAAAAGAGATGTAGTGTGTACCAGGATGTCATGTTGTGATCTTTCAGTGGAAACTACCTTCTAGGTAGTTTCTAGTGATGTGATTATGAACAAATGACATTTTTAGATGCATTCACAGAAGGCTTTATGTTCGTATTTCAGTTCTGATCAGAGCCCTAGGACAGTGATTAAGCTGCTCTCCATTCCACACTGCCTGGAAGGATGCAGGCTTGCATTTAGATGTGAACAAAATAAATAGGAACTGATAAACTCAGCTCCAGTTATTAGCAGAGAGGAGTCCCTTCAAGGATACAGTCAATCTAACTTAATTCAATTCTATATGTGAGAGCAGTTCTACAGTGAGAGCAAGAAGCTGAGTGAACTTGCAGCCCAGTCAGCCTCACAGGCAACCCCTCCCGCCCTTGTTCTGGGTGGAGTGTCAATCAATTCCTAGTTCTCAGCTCCCATTTTGCAGTTACCTTTTATAATATAAAAATGATTGTTAGTCATAGAAATAAAACCTTTTTAAGACAAGCATCTGTTGATGAGCACTTGAGCTGCTGCCATGTCTTGGCTGCTGTAAGTAGTGCTGCTGTGAACCTTGGGGAGAATGTATCTTTTCAAAGTAAACTTCTCATATTTTTCTGGATATACACCCAGGGGTGGGATGGCTGGATCATATGGTAGCTCTATTTTTAGTTTTCTAGGGAAACTCTATACTGTTCTCCATAGTGGCTGTACCAATTTAGCTTCCCACAAGCAGTGTCGGAGTGTTTCCTTTCCTCCATCTCTCCAACAAGTATTATTTTTAGACTTTTGATGATGGCTGTTCTGACCACTGTGTGGTACCCCTATTGTAGTTTTGGTTTGCATTTCTATAATAATTAGTAATGAAGGGCAACTTTCATGCGTTTGTTGGCCATCTCTATGTCTTCCTTGGAGAAATGTCCATTTCATTTTCTATCCATTATTTGATTGGATTTTTTTTAATAATGGAGCTTCATGATTTGCTTTTATATTTTGGAAATTAACCTCTTATTTGTTCCATTCTTTTTTTAAAATTTTTTATTGGAGGATAATTGTTTTACAATATTGTGGTAGTTTCTGCCACACATCAACATGAAGCAGTTACAAGTATATGTATGCCTCCCTCTCTCTTGAGCTTTCCTCCCATTTTTTTTAACAAAATCATCCAGAGTACCAATCCTAAACTCTTCTAACTGCATTTCCTTGCTTTCCACATAGAAACCCCAGTCTAGGCTCTGGTCTAGCGCTGGCCCCTTGCACCTATCTTCTACCTTCTGATCACAACATGGGGCTTCCTATGAGACCATATGTGGTGTGACTTGCCTATCATTTCTAGGGCCTGAGAGTATAATAAACTTTTGACTTCCTGAGTCTGTCTCCTGTCTCCTATAAGGGCCGCACTGACCATCACATAAAGACATACAAAATAGCATAGTTACTTTAGCTTTACCTTATTGGTGATTATTTTGACTCAGTTTTCTTAAACTCTTCCCTATGTTTCTTCTCTAATGCTGTCACTGTTAATGTCAGTAATCACATCTTGGTTCAATCAGGAGAGCCCCTTCCTTCTATTAATAATTAATTCCTAGTTTTATAGCATCTTTTATGCAGTTTTGACTTCTAACTCAAGACTTTACTGTAGGTTTGTTTATGTTATGTGGGGTTGTCATCAAATTAGGTTAAATTAACTGGTTCAGATCATGAACCCCTTATTGCCAATTCAGACATAAACTAAAGAAAGTAGGGAAAACCACTAAACCATTCAGGTATGACCAAAATCAAATCCTTTATGACTATACAGTGGAAGTGGTAAATAGATTAAAGGAATTAGATCAGATAGACAGAGTGCTGAAGAACTATGGATGGAGGTTTGTGACATTGTACAGGTGGCAGTGATCAAGATCATCCCCAAGAAAAAGAAATGCAAAAAGGCAAAATGGTTGTCTGAGGAGGCTTTACAAACAGCTATGAAAAGAAGAGAAGCAAAAGGCAAAGGAAAAAAGGAAAGATATACCCATTTGAATGCAGAGTTCCAAAGAAGAGCAAGGAGAGATAAGAAAGCCTTCCTCAATAATCAATGCAAAGAAATAAAGAAAAACAATAGAATGGGAAAGACTAGAGATCTCTTCAAGAAAATCAGAGATACCAAGGGAACATTTCATGAAACGAGCACAAAAAAAGGGCAGAAATGGTATGGGCTTTACAGAAGCAGAAGATATTAAGAAGAGGTGGCAAGAATACACAGAAAAACTATACAAAAAAGATCTTCAAGATCCAGATAATCACGATGGTGTGATCACTCACCTAGACCCAGACATCCTGGAATGCAAAGTCAAATGGGCCTTAGGACGCATCACTACAAACAAAGCTAGTGGAGGTGATGGAATTCCAGCTGAACTCTTTCAAATCCTAAAAGATGATGCTGTGAAAGTGCTGCACTCAATATGCCAACAAATTTGGAGAACGCAGCAGTGGCCACAGGACTGGAAAAGGTCATTTTTCTTTCCAATCGCAAAGAAAGGCAATGCCAAAGAATGCTCAAACTAGCGCACAATTGCACTCATCTCACACGCTAGCTAAGTAATGCTCAAAATTCTCCAAGCCAGGCCTCAACAGTATGTGAACCTTGAACTTCCAAATGTTCAAGTTGGATTTATAAATGGCAGAGGAACCAGAGAGCAAATTGTCAACATCTGTTGGATCATTGAAAAAGCAAAAGAGTTCCAGAAAAACATCTACTTCTACTTTAGTGACTATGCCAAAGCCTTTGAGTGTGTGGATCACAGCAGACTGTGGAGAATTCTTCAACGGAAGAGATAGGAATACCAGACCACCTGAACTGCCTCTTGAGAAACCTGTATGCAGGTCAGGAAGCAACAGTTAGAACTGGACATGGAACAACAGACTGGTTCCAAATAGGGAAAGGAGTATGTCAAGGCCATATATTGTCACCCTGCTGATTTAACTTATATGCAGAGTACATCATGAGAAATTCTGGACAGGATGAAGCACAAGCTGGAATTAAGATTGCCAGGAGAAATATCACTAACCTCAGATATGCATATGACACCACTCTTATGGCAGAAAGCAAAGAGGAACTAAAGAGCCTGTTGATGAATGTGGAAAAACAGAGTGAAGAAGTTGGCTTGAAGCTCAACATTCACAAAATTATGATCATGTCATCTTATCCCATCACTTCATCACAAATAAATGGGGAAACAGTGGAAACAGTGACAGACTTTATTTCTGGGGGCTACAAAATCACTGCAGATGATGACTGGTGCCATGAAATTAAAAGGCGTTTGCTCCTTGGAAGAGAAGTTATGACCAACCTAGAGAGTTTATTTAAAAGCAGAGACATTACTTTGCCAACAAAGGACTGTCTGGTCAAAGCTACGGGCTTTCCAGTGGTCATGTGTGGATGTGAGAGTTGGACTGTAAAGAAAGCTGAGTGACAAATAACTGATGCTTTTAAACTGTGGTGTTGGAGAAGACTCTTGAGAGTCCCTTGGATTGCAGGAGATCCAACTTGTCCTAAAGGAAATCAGTCCTGGGTGTTCATTGAAAGGACTGATGCTGAAGCTGAAACCCCTATACTTTGGCCACCTGATGCAGATAGCTGACTCATTTGAAATCCCTCATGCTGGGAAAGATTGAAGGCAGGAGGAGAAGGGGAAGACAGAGGATGAGATGGTTAGATGGCATCACCAACTCGATGGACATGAGTTTGAGTAAACTCCAGGAGTTGGTGATGGACGGGGAGGCCTGGCATGCTGCGATTCATGGGGTCAAAGAGTCGGACACAACTGAGCACTGAAGTGAACTGAACTGAACAGAGACCTTTGTGGCTGATGGAATTAAATTACTCTGTTGACCCTTAGACGACCAGATATTTCTTCAGCAAAGATAGGCTTATTTGGGATCAGCAGAGAGTTGCAATTGGGGTATGAAGCCATAGTGATACATGTGAAAGTATCCCCAGAGCAAGGGAAGGAAGACTTTTATAGGTTGAAAAATGGACACTTGGACGGGCCATAGGAAACAGAGTCAGTGGCTTTGGGTCTTCTCTTTCCTGTTGGGCTGGGCTATGTCACAGGGTATGAGCGCTCCCCCTACTGGTTTCACAGCTCATTTAATTGAGGTTTTGGTTTATTTCTTTTACAACCCCTGAAAAATGCCAAGTACCCTGGGTTAGATGTAGGCCCAATAATTTTTGGCTTTGAGATTTGGAATAAAATTATGAATAAAGTCTGAATATTAGTTTTCTCATCTGTTTTGGCTTTATATTGCTATTTTAATGATTTATTGTAAGTATAGTGACTTTTATTATTTTATGGTTCAGGAGGTCAAAAGTCTTAAACTCGAAGTGTCAAGAGGACTGCATTCAGGGGAGAATCTGTTTTCTTGCTTTTTCAGCTTCCAGAACTAACAGTGTCCCCAGCTTGCATCCCTTCTCTGTGTCACCCAGCCTCTGTGTCCATCATGACTTCTCCTCCATGGCTCTGACTGTCCTGCCTCCCTCTTTTAAGGACACTGGAATTATATTGGGATTGAGCAGTATCCATCACTTAATCACGGCTGTAAAAGTCCCTTTTGTTTTGCAAAGAAACAGTCACAATTTCTAGGAATTGGGACTTGGACTTCTTTGTTGGGGCGTCAGGAGGGCATTTCCCATCTACCAGATAAGCTTCTAGAATTGGGGGGAAAAAAACCAAAAAACCTTCCCTGCTTGTTTTCATACTTGTCATTAGGCACAAATGAGAAATATTGAGAAAGCTTAATATAGTCAATAAAGGCATCATTTACTAGAAATAACCCACCTTACTGCTCCTACTTCATGTATTTCTTTTTATTATATAAAGTGTTTTTCTCTTTATACTTGGAGTATTATGTAAATTGATTTCATTGCTATGATTCACATAGCTTTTTATAGTATAGCATGTTTTATCATAGAACTATTTTTTTTTAATTTCCAGAAAACTCTATTAAGAAAGTATTGATAAAGGATATGCATAAGTTCCAAAGTATGCAGATTTGCTTTAAAACAGCAAACACAGCAACCAAATTCAGGAAAGCAGAAAAAAAGAACGATAGTCATTTGTCTTTTTTTTTTTTTTTTTTGCCAGACATATTAGCTGTTAACTGGCTTCACACTATTACTGTCTTTGTTTTTCATAACTGTATTAGCAACCCATGCCCTTAGAATATGTGGACAAGTTTGAAGTGACGTAAATTCTGATTTCAAGAGCAGCATGCTTGTCTGTTTGATATACAGACACATATATCTGAGTGCCTTTTGGAGAGACACAAATCCATCTGTGTAGATGGCGTTGCGACTGTTTGCAGCTGTTCATGCTTAAGTTCAAAGACACACATGAGAGGAGTGTGATATTTTCATTGATTGCTTTCATATTGCTATGTAGATAGTACTATGAAACAACAGTATCCACAATAGATACAGTCATAAAATTATTTATATTTCTATGGATTGGCCAAAGAGTTCATTCCGGTTTTTGCATAACATCTTACAGAAAAACCCAAACATATTTTTGACCCATCCAATATTCTCGTATACTAAAAATTGTCAGAGATGTTGACTGAAAAAAAAAAAACAAAACACCAGACGCTAATAGTTGAGAATATTTTATCTGGTGGATGAAACTGAAGATTTAAGCCCAGGAAGCAGACTCTCATATGGCTCCAAGGGATAGCACCCAAGAGGTAAGGGAGGAGCCAGGATCTATAGGAGTTTTTGCAGGTCATTGAAACGTCAAAGGCTTACTATTAAAGAAACCCAGATATCTCAAGTTAAGGAATTTAATACTTTTAGCTCACTGAAGTCTTTCCTTTGATATTCACCTCAGCCATCGGTCTTCCCTGGGGCTCAGATGGTAAAGAATCTGCCTGCAATGCAGGAGACCCAGGTTTGATCCCTGAGCTGGAAGATCCTCTGGAGAAGGGAATGGCAACCCATTTCAGTTTTCTTACCTGGAGAATTCCATGGACAGAGAGAGGAGCCTGGCAGGCTACATGGGGTTGCAAAGAGTCGGACATGACTGAGTGACTAACACTTACTTTTCAGCTGTCTGGGGCAGAAATCCTGTGGTTTCTCATCCTGAGTCTCTTCAGGGTGTACCATCAGGGAGGCTGTGACAGGTGACCGGAGGCAGGCACCCTGTTCCCACCCTGAGTTCCCTCATGGCTCACCACTGGGGCAGCTGCAGTGTGATGACTCGACCGCTGTAGCATCCTTTCTTTACTAGTGTCGCAGGCAATAGTTTTTCAGAGAGATTGACAGAGAGATTCAGTTTTGATTTTTAGTTTTTAAAATTATTTTAATTTGCACTGCACATATAACTATATTCATGCATTTTCTATAAATAATACAATATAAATATATTTATATGCATATACATAGAATATATACATTATATAAAATGCATATATATTATATATATATATAATACAAAGAGTAGTACTTGTATTGGTATATAGTTCAATGAGTTTTAACACATCTATAGACTTGTTGTAACTCGCACCATAGAACGCAGAACAAGTCATCTCCCCCAAAACTCTCACCCACTAGCCTTCTGATTACCCTTACCCAATCTCCGACACCAGTTGGTCTATTCTTTCACCATAGTCTTCACTCCCTCCTAGCGGTAATTCAAAATATAAAGCAGTCTGGTTTTTTTTTGTTTGTTTGTTTTGTTTTTAATCAAGATGAACATGAACTTAAATCTCCAACAGTCCTACTCCTAAGTATTTACTCTGGAAAGATAAAAACTAATGTTCACACAAAATGATTATAGTGATAGTATACCTAATTGTCCCAAACTGGAAAAAAAAAAAAGCATAAATTTTGCAATAAGAAAGCAGAGATATACTCTGGTATACCCATAAAATGGAACACAACTCAGAAACAGAAAGGGGTCAAGTGGGGTTTAAAGTGTTATATTTCCTAACTTAATAAGGACAGTGATTCTTAATGTGTTTTGGGGCATTCCAAGACTTTTCAACTAATCTTTTGCAAGCCCATTGACTGTAACCCACCAGGCTCCTCAGTCCATGAGATTTCCCAGGCAAGAATATTGGACTAGGTAGCCTTTTCGTTCTCCAGGGGATCCCTCTACAAAGTAAAATTATTTTTCTCTCGTAATGTTAAGACATTATTTGCCATTTTCACTGCATTGATACTTACACTGATGATGCAAAATGGCAATGTCTTGGCACACATCAAGGTGATAGAAATTAACTATACCAGGAGATGTTGTATTTCTGAGAACTGAGCACACACATTAAAGAAAAGAAAAAAGAAGCCAGTTTTCCTTGTAAATGTCTTTGATTCTAGCATCCCTGAGCCTCTCAGTGCTCCAGCTATAGGACCCAGAGGATGAACTCAGAGATCCTTCTGAAATTCTGAGATCCCAATGACCAAGGCTGAAGGCAGCAGGGCTGTTAAAGTTCCTGGGTCAACAAGTCTCCTCTAGCAGGAAACCATGGCTGGAGGGCTTACAGGTGCACTCAGCCCAGTAATGTGGGCTTTCTTAGAAAAGAACTGCAGGCTCATGAGTTTCCACCAACTGTCTTTTCCTTCCTCTCTCTTACCTCTGGGCCAGACCCACCTCATGCTCTGACCTATGAGCCTCGTGTCATAGTTTCTTTCATTCCCATTTCCCCCAGTTAATTTCTTGCAAGTCCTATTTCATCTTGATGTCCTGGTCTCTGTGGGCCTGAAACAACCATTGATAATGTCCTTGTCTCTGTGGGCCTGAAACAACCATTGATGAAGCAGTAATAGCTACACATTTTATCAAATCTTGACCACTGAGTACACATTGGTTTAACATTGTGTATGAAGAGAGTGGAAGTGTACATTAAGAACTTCTATAACACACAGCTGGCGTAATGGCTGTCTCAGTGAGAAAGTTTTTGAGACCACTTGAACACTTGAGTTAAGAGCTAAGCTAGTCACTTATTTTTTGGAACAGTATTATTGCTTTAAGAATTATCAATGAACGAAGACGGTTCTTGTTTGCTTTGCTGTCTGGGTGCTTTGCCAGACATTTTCTCAAAATAAACAAAGGAGGCTTATTAAGTCAAGAGAAACAGGCAGTGTTTAGTGGCAATTCTGAAATTCAAGTTTATAAGTGAAAATTAGAATAAAAAAAAAAAAAAAACAACTTGTGCTTACTACCATGGGCTTCAGAGTTTTTCAAGGAATTGAAATTCCTTAAAATTCCAATTCCTTAAACTCTCTGATTATGTGGGAATAGTTGTCTACAGAGGGGCATGCAGAAATTTAGGGTTGTGTTAGAAAGTTTTATATCTTCACTATTGTGGTGGTTACACTAGTGTGTGTGTGTGTGTGTGTGTGTGTAAAGAGCTGCAGATTAAAGAGTGAATTTTGCTCTACATAAATTATGTTTCAATAAAACTTGACTCAAAAGTCCAGTTAGTATATTTCAATACATATAGTCACCTGTTGCTCAGACTCTCTTCACCAGCACCCCCAAACTTGCATTCAGTTTCCTCCAATCTTCCAAACTTCCTACTTCTTTATCAAGCTGATTACTGGAGTGTTTCTCAGGCAACATAGTTTACTCTGTTACAGAGGGCAACTTGAGTTTATGGCAGTCTTTGTCAATGATGCCTCACACATTCCCCATTCATCAATATTCAGCAAATATTGAACAACTGTTGAGAGTCACGTGGTGTGATATAAGACAAAAAGCAAATAGCACCCCACAAAGCTGTGGCCCTCATATGAAGGTGTGCAGGTGGGTAATGAGATAATGACCTTGCAGTGAGACCCTTGATGGTAAACCTGTGACAAGGTGCTACAGGAATCTAGAAAAGGTGAGTTGAGGAACCCACTTCCAGGGTGGCAAGAAAGGTGAGCTCTGAAGTATATCTTAGAGAACATATGCTTCAGGTCACTAAGACAAATCACGGTCCCCATGTCTGAGTTAAACACTTTCCAGTGTTTAACTGGAAAAGACAAGTTGCCTCCCCCACACCCCCACCCCAATCTGGAGACTATTCCACAGACAACTTCCTTTACAAACCATATCATTTTCATTTTTCATTCATTTTGCTTAAGAGACCAGAACATCTCCTCAAATAAATATATTTTGCTCATCAATACCCACAAACTTGTATCCACTTATTTCAACTTCTTTTTACTTCTGGTTTGACCATTTGGAGGTTCCTCATCATGTCACATGTTTCCATCAATGAATTGGTTTTGCTTGGAAAGTGAGGGCCATCAAATGATATTTTGAACAATTTTGCTGTCACTTCATTTTCTCAAACTCACTCAAATTATACTTTTAGTTTTCTTTAGAGAAATATCTCATTTTATTTCTTCACCTGCCATTTATGGATCTTGTGCTGTGTACTAGACCAGGGTAAAGATCAAGTAATATATTTCCTGTCCTCAAAGAATTCACAATTTAGTTGGGCAACCATGTTCTCACATCTTAATATAATGATGTTTATATTATAGTATTTTCTAATGTTCTGTGTGCACACAGGTTAAAGTGGTCCAAGCAACTTTAAGGACTCCAGAGGGACCACAGAAAACTACATTTGACTCCTATGTTAAAAGGTGTATAGGTGATTTAAACTAAGCAAGGTAGATCTGTATTATAGGCAGAAGCTGCATAAAAGCCTGGAAGGGAGAAAGAGAGAGAGAGACAGAGTGCTACGTGCCAGAATATGACAGACCTTGTATCCCATTTTAAGGAATTTGATCTGTATTTTTAAGCCTATAAACCTTAATTTTAAACATAAAGATAGCACAAACTACTTCATATTTTAAAACATGTTTCTAGCATCACTGTAATGAATGGTTCCAGTAAACTAACACTTTACTTGAAAGGTAAAAAAAAAAAAAAAAAAAAATTCAGTAATTTAATTTAGTGCTTTACTTCAGTCAGTAATAGTGAGAATTTAGAAATGAGTTATTAGAAATAAATCAAATGTGAAACAGTCTAAAACATGTGCTTATTTTGAGAGTTAGAAGGAGGCATTGACTATGGGTATCAAATTTGGCAATTTTATTTATGGAATAAATAATCAAAACAGGGGGCACAGGGAGAGATTATTTTATTGAAAATAGATTTAATTTTTAGAACAATTTTAGGTTCACAGGAAAATAGAAGGAAAGTTACAGAAATTTCCCATATATTACTTCCCACCTCCACAAAGCCTCCCAAAAACTGATTCTTCTGTTGACAATTGATGAACCTACATTGACAGCATCATATTCAAACAAAATCCAGTTTGCCATAGGGTTCACTCTTGGTGATGTACAGTATGGGATTGGACAGATTTATAATGACATGTATCCACCATATAGTATCACACACATTCTCACACACACTGCTCTAAAAGCCCTCTCTGCTAGACCACTTTGCGTTCCTACCAGGGGTAAATGAGGGCTCCTGTTGGTCTATGCCTCACCCGGTGTTGTAAGTGTTGCAAATTTTGGCCTTTCTGATGGGTGTGTAGTGGTATCTCATTTTTGTTTCATTTTCTTGGTGACATGATGTGTGTTTTACCATTTGCTTATCTGACAGCTGCATAGCTTCTTTGGCAAGCTTTGTCTCTGGACTTCTATACATTATCAAAATAGACTTTTTTTTTTTTTCCTGATAACAGAGAAGCAATGAACTAATAAAAATATTATTTTTTAAGTGAAACTAGGGAAATAACATTACTATAGAAAGCTTTATGAGTTTTGTTAATATAAATGAAGATTTAAAACTAAAAATTTTAGTGTCTTTTTGAAAGGCAGTATTAACAAATGAAATCTGTGTCTTTTTTTGGTGGCTCCATCAGTAGCCAAAATATATTTTGATATATTTACCCTGGAACTAGGCACTTATGTCTAGGATATCAGCATAATTATCTGACAATAAGGCTTTATAATATATTTTAAAATATATTCTGGAGTTGAACAGTTAAAAAAAAAACATATTTTTTTTTCTAACTGTTGGATTTTAGGAGTTCTTTGTATATTGTGGATACAGTTCTTTATAAGATATATCTTTTGGAAATATTTTCTCCCAGTCTGTATCTCATGTTTTCATTCTCTTGATAATGTCTTTCTTAGATCAGAAAATATTAATTTAATCAAGTCCAGCTTATCAATTCTTTCTTTCATGCATTGTCCTGTTGGTGTTTATTCAAAATGCCATAGCCAAAGTCTAGGGCTTCCCTCATGGCTCAGAAGATAAAAAATCTGTATGAAATGTATGAGACCCAAGTTCTATCTCTGAGTTGGGAAGATCCCCTGGAGAAGGGAATGGCTCCCCACTACAGTATTCTTGCCTGGAGAGTCCCATGGACAGAGGAGCCTGGTGGGCTACTGTTTAGGACGGTACAGAGATGGACACAGCTGAGTGATTGACCCTTTCACTTTTCAAACCCAAGATGATGTAGTTTTTCTCCTATGTTATCTTTTAAATTTTTTTTGTTTTTTTTTGGGGGGGGAGGTGTTTCTTTTGTTTGTCTGTTTGTTTTACAATTAATCCTGTGATTCATGTTGAGATCATATTTGTAATGGATATAAGGCCTTCATAATTTTTTTATTATTCAATGCTATTATATTTTTTTATTATTTTACTTGTTAAAGAGCTGTTAAATTTTTGTTAGGTGTTTAAATAGTGTCATGAGTTTGGAATTCAAGCCAGAGGCTGGTGTTATATGTAAACTTTTATGAATTATGAGCCTGTAGCTGAAGGCCTGGAATAGGTTGGCAATACAAAAAGAAATTTTATATAGCTGAAGAGAGGAGAGGATGTGGGTGAAAGAACAACAGTGTTGGTGAAAGAAGAGGGCTAAGACAAGTGAAAAGAAAAGGTAATAGAAATAATGCTGAGTAGGAACGAGTACTTAAAAAGGTTAGGTAGACAGAGACTCAAGAATGTGAAGGGTTTCTGGAATTCAGAGAAGTAAAATGTAACAAGAGTGTTAAGGAAACCTTTGCATCAGAAACTAGACTTTTAGCAACAGCATTTTGAGTGGATTGGTTATATAAAACTTTTGGAATGGATGAAGAGTGAATAGATTAAACCTAAAAGCTTACAATTTTCTTGGTCTCTCCATGAGTTTAAACTGGGAAAAAAAAA
Source organism: Cervus canadensis (assembly GCF_019320065.1). Taxonomy (NCBI): domain Eukaryota; kingdom Metazoa; phylum Chordata; class Mammalia; order Artiodactyla; family Cervidae; genus Cervus; species Cervus canadensis. The sequence goes on along the minus strand of NC_057399.1, from coordinate 59,779,272 downwards.
AAAAAAAACATACTTCTTGACAAGTAGACCTCCAAGTTGATGTATTATATTTCAATGTGCTGTCAGTCTTCAAAGGCATTAATTTGTTAAAGGCAGAACATCTGGAATTATTTATTTTTAGAAATCTCCAAATAAGTCATTCAGTGGATATTTTAAGAAGTCTTAAAAATTCCTTTTCCAGGAAGAATCTGTAGTAGCTCAGACTCAGGCATTTTAAGAAATTTTAAGAAACATGAATTAGCGTTGGTCAAAACAGCAACTGGTATTTCAGTTGTAATAGAAGGTCACTTCCCCTTTTCCTTTTCCAAGAAGTTTGAAAGTAATGAAATACTTAACTGATTGTCCTAAGAATTCAGTAACCATCACTAAATGTGTAGATAACTGGGATAAAATAACCATCAGTGAATTAAAATCTGCTCTACTTTCACTTTTCTGAAATGATTCATGGTCCTAGTCCATTATCATCAGCTCTTAAAGAATTTTTGGCAGAGACTGCTGTTTTCTCTCACCTTTCAGTAATTTTGCAGATGATTTACTAGAGAATTCTCGCTGATTTTGTTATTCTAGTATAATTTCTTTCTTCAAAAATACAATTATTAGAGTTGGTAGTTGACACCATAACATTGAAACCTATTGATTCAGAGGGTAAAGAATCTGCCTGCAATGCAGGAGTCACGGATTCAATTCCTGGACCAGGAAGATCCCCAGGAGGAGGAAATGGCAACCCACTCCAGTATTCTTGCCTGGGAAATCCCATGGAGAGAGGAGACTGGCGGCCTCCAGTTCATAGTGAGGCAGAGTCGGATATGACCAAAGTGACTGAGCATGCATGCACAACATCAAATAAGATGGAATTAGATTTCCCTTATTCACAGATGAGAGTGATGACATAGTCTGCTTAATCCTGAAAACAAAGGACTATATTTTGCAGTCTCATGTACATGCATGGTTAGAATTGGACATGAAACAACAGACTGGTTCCAAATTGGGAAAGAAGTACGTCAAGGCTATATATTGTTACTCTGCTTATTTAACTCATATACAGAGTACATCATGGGAAACGTCATGCTGGATGAAGCACAAGCTGGAATCAAGATTGCCAGGAGAAATATCAATAACCTCAGATATGCAGATAACATCACCCTTATGGCAGAAAGCAAAGAAGAACCAAAGAGCCTCTTGATGCAAGAGAAAGAGGAGAGTGAAAAAGTTGGTTTAAAACTCAACATTCAGAAAACTAAGATCATGGCATCTGCTTTGCCATCTATTTGCCATCATTTCATGGCAAATAGATGGGGAAACAGGAAACAGTGACAGACTTTTTTGGGGCTCCAAAATCACTGCAAATGGAGACTGCAGCCATGAAATTAAAAGACACTTGCTCCTTGGAAGAAAAGTTATGACCAACTTAGACAGCTTATTTAAAATCAGAGACATTACTTTGCCAACAAAGATCCCTCTAGTCAAAGCTATGGTTTTTCTGGGAGTCATGTATGGATGTGAGAGTTGGACTATAAAGAAAGCTGAGCACTGAAGAATTGATGTTTTTGAGTTGTGGTGTTGGAGAAGAATCTTGAGAGTTCCTTGAACTGCAAGGAGATCCAGCCTGTCCATCTTTCTTTTTTTTTTTTTTTATTAGTTGGAGGCTAATTACTTTACAATATTGTAGTGGTTTTTGCCATACAGTGACATGAATCAGCTATGGATTTACATATTTTCCCCACCCCAATACCCCACCCACCTCCTTCCCCATCCCATCCCTCTGGGTCTTCCCAGTGCACCAGCCCTGAGCATTTGTCTCATGCATCCAACATGGGCTGGTGATCTGTTTCACATTGATAGTATACTTGTTTCAATGCTATTCTCTCTGAACATCCCACCCTCACCTTCTCCCACAGAGTTCAAAAGTCTGTTCTGTACATCTGTGTCTCTTTTTCTGTTTTGCATATAGGGTTATCATTACCATCTTTTTAAATTACATATATATGTATTAGTATACTCTATTGGCATTTATCTTTCTGGCTTACTTCACTCTGTATAATGGGCTCCAGTTTCATCCATCTCATTAGAACTGATTCAAATGAATTCTTTTTAATGGCTGAGTAATACTCCACAGTGTATATGTACCACAGCTTCCTTATCCATTTGTCTGCTGATGGGCATCTAGGTTGCTTCCATGTCCTGGTTATTATAAACAGTGCTATGATGAACATTGGGGTGCACGTGTCTCTTTCAGATCTGGTTTCCTCGGTGTGTATTTCCCGGCAGTGGCTTTGCTGGGTCATATGGCAGTTCTATTTCCAGATTTTTAAGAAATCTCCACACTGTTTTCCATAGTGGCTGTACTAGTTTGCATTCCAATCAACAGTGTAAGAGGGTTCCCTTTTCTCCACACCCTCTCCAGCATTTATTGCTTGTAGACTTTTGGATAGCAGCCATCCTGACTGGGGTGTAATGGTACCTCATTGTGGTTTTGATTTGCATTTCTCTGATCATGAGTGGTGTTGAACATGTTTTCATGTGTTTGTTAGCCATCTGTATGTCTTTGGAGAAATGTCTGTTTATATTTTTGGCCCATTTTTTGATTGGGTCATTTATTTTTCTGGAATTGAGCTGCAGAAGTTGCTTGTATATTTTTTAGATTAATCCTTTGTCTGTTGATTTGTTTGCTATTATTTTCTCCCATTCTGAAGGCTGTCTTTTCACCTTGCTTATAGTTTCCTTTGTTGTGCAAACACTTTTAGGTTTAATTAGGTCCCATTTGTGTATTTTTGCTTTTATTTCCAATATTCTGGGAGGTGGGTCATAGAGGATCTTGCTGTGATTTATGTCGGAGAGTGTTTTGCCTATGTTCTCCTCTAGGAGTTTTATAGTTTCTGGTCTTACATTTAGATCTTTAATCCATTTTGAGTTTATTTTTGTGTATGGTGTTAGAAAATATTCTAGTTTCATTCTTTTACAAGTGGTTGACCAGTTTTCTCAGCACCACTTGTTAAAGAGGTTGTCTTTTTTTCCACTGTATATCTTTGTCTCCTTTGTTGAAGATAAGGTGTCCATAGGTACGTGGATTTATCTCTGGGCTTTCTATTCTGTTCCATTGATCTATATTTCTGTCTTTGTGCCAGTGCCATACTGTCTTGATGACTGTGGCTTTGTAGTAGAGTTTGAAGTCAGGCAGGTTGATTCCTCCAGTTCCATTCTTCTTTCTCAAGATTGCTTTGGCTATTCGAGATTTTTTTGTATTTCCATACAAATTGTGAAATTATTTGTTCTAGTTCTGTGAAAAGTCTCAAATGCACACGGAACCTTCTCCAGCATAGATCACATCCTGGGCCATAAATCTAGCCTTGGGAAATTCAAAAAAAATTGAAATAATTCCAGTCATCTTTTCTGACCACAATGCAGTAAGATTAGATCTCAATTACAGGGGGGAAAAAAACTATTAAAAATTCAAACATATGAGTCTAAATAACACGCTTCTTAATAAACAGCAAATCATAGAAGAAATCAAAAATGAAATCAAAATATGCATAGAAATGAATGAAAATGAAAACACAACAACCCAAAACCTATGGGACACTGTAGAAGCAGTGCTAAGGGGAAGGTTCATAGCAATACAGCTTACCTCAAGAAACAAGAAAAAAGTCAAATAAATAACCTAACTCTACACCTAAAGCAACTAGAGAAGGAAGAAATGAAGAACCCCAAGGTTAGTAGAAGGAAAGAAATCTTAAAAATTAGGGCAGAAATAAATGCAAAAGAAACAAAGGAGACCATAGCAAAAATCAACAAAGCTAAAAGCTGATTTTTTGAAAAGGTAAATAAAATTGACAGACCGTTAGGCAGACTCACCAAGAAACAAAAGGAGAAGAACCAAATCAACAAAATTCAAAGTGAAAATGGAGAGATCACAACAGACAACACTGAAATACAAAGGATCATAAGAGACTACTACCAGCAGCTCTATGCCAATAAAATGGACAATTTGGATGAAATGGACAAATTCTTAGAAAATTATAACTTTCTAAAACTGAACCAGGAAGAAATAGAAGATCTTAACAGACCCGTCACAAGCACGGAAATTGAAACTGTAACCAGAAATCTTCCAGCAAACAAAAGCCCAGGACCAGATGACTTCACAGTTGAATTCTACCAAAAATTTAGAGAAGAGCTAACACCTATCTTACTCAAACTCTTCCAGAAAATTGCAGAAGAAGGCAAACTTCCAAACTCATTCTATGAGGCCACCATCACCCTAATTCCAAAACCAGACAAAGATGCCACAACAAAAAAAAAGAAAGAAAACTACAGGCCAATATCACTGATGAACAGAGATGAAAAAATCCTTCACAAAATTCCAGCAAACAGAATCTAACAACATATTAAAAAGATCATACATCATGACCAAGTGGGCTTTATCCTAGGAATGCAAGGATTCTTTAATATCTGCAAATCAATCAATGTAATACACCACATTAACAAATTGAAAGATAAAAACCATATGATTATCTCAATAGATGCAGAATAAGCCTATGACAAAATTCAACATCCATTTATGATAAAAACTCTCCAGAAAGCAGGAATAGAAGGAACATACTTCAACATAATAAAAGCTATATATGACAAACCCACAGCAAACATTATCCTCAATGGTGAAAAACTGAAAGCATTTCCCTTAAAGTCTGGAACAAGACAAGGGTGCCCACACTCACCACTACTATTCAACATAGTTTAGGAAGTGGCCACAACAATCAGAGCAGAAAAAGAAATAAAAGGAATCCAGATAGGAAAAGAAGAAGTTAAACTCTCATTGTTTGCAGACGACATGATCCTCTACTAGAGCTAATCAATGAATATAGTAAAGTTGCAGGATATAAAATTAACACACAGAAATCCCTTGTGTTCCTATACACTAACAATGAGAAAACAGAAAGAGAAATTAAGGAAACAATACCATTCACTATTGCAACAAAAAGAATAAAATACTTAGGAGTATATCTACCTAAAGAAATGAAAGACCTATACATAGAAAACTATAAAACGCTGATGAAAGAAATCAAAGAGGACACAAATATATGGAGAAATATACCATGTTCGTGGATTGGAAGAATCAATATTGTGAAAATGAGTATACTACCCAAAGCAATCTATAGATTCAATGCAATCCCTATTAAGCTACAACCTGTCCATCCTAAAGGAAATCAGTCCTGGGTGTTCATTGGAAGGACTGATGCTGAAGCTGGAATTCCAATACTTATGCCACCTGATGATAAGAACTGACTCATTTGAAAACCTTAATTCTGGGGAAGATTGAAGGCAGGAGGAGAAGGGGATGACAGAGGATGAGATGGTTGCATGGCATCACTGACTCAATGGACATGAGTTTGAGTAAGCTCTAGGACATGGTGATGGAAAGGGAAGCCTGGTGTGATGCAGTCCATGTGGTCAGAGTCAGACACGACTGAGCCACTGATCTGAACTGAACTGTACAACTAATGACAAAATAGTATCAAATTATTTGGTAACTTGTAGAATGTTATATGACTGGATAAGTGATTTTAAGACATTTTAGCTTATTGCAGAAGTAGTAAGAATATTTTTTTTCCTGTTTTGTTGATCAAATAATTTGGCCAATGTGATACAATTTAATAGATCTGTATTGCTATCTCCTGAGTTACCATTACTGATACTGAATCATCTGTTTTCTGAACCTATTCAGTTTGTACCCTTAAAAAAAAAAAGCATAAAAAATTCCTTGTTGTACACAATCAGGATGAGAAACTATGAGGGTGTGAAAATGTCCATAACTTGCAGCCCAAAACTCACTTAGCCATACGGAAGAAATATACACTAATGTAGCTAATTTAAATGGTCACCAGGGATGCTGGCTTTGAAGTTTCAGATAATTTGATGACTTCACATCTTTAATTGCACATTTATGGACCATAAATTAATTATTTTGTAATCCTTATTTTATTATAGCTACAAATGTGCAGTGGCTGACCTTTCTCCAAACCATAGTTAAGACTGCTCTAAGCTGCCTCATTAACAATAATGCTTAGTAATGAAGTATCAAAGAGTTGTAAAACGTCTCATCATTTCCAAAATTGTCTCTGTAATGATGGCTCATTTGTTCATGTCAACATTTTAGTAGGATCCAAAATCCCAGATAAGTTAAGTCAGGATCTTTCTATCTTCATTTGTTAGTGAATACTGAATTTAACTGTAGTTATGAAGAGGCTTTCCTGGTGGTTAGATGGTCAAGAATCTGCCTGTCAATGCAGGAGATGCAGGATTAATCTCTGGGTCAGGAAGATCCCCTGGAGAAGGAAATGGCAACCCACTCCAGTAATCTTGCCTGGGAAATCCCATGCAGTCTATCATCCATGGGGTTGCAAAAGAATCCACAACTTAGCAATTAAACAACAACAAATGAAGAGGCTACTTTACCTTAGCACATTTAAAATTTGATTCTATAAATATTTGAGTATCTGTAATGTTCCAAAATTATAACATAAGCTACAATCATAAGAAAGATAATATGTACCCTTTTCTTTATTAATTGAAGGACCTAGTGAAAGTGTGAAGTGGTAACTCAGGTCCTAGTTAATCTATTAAAATGCCTATGGAGTCATCAGTAGATATCAAATTTGAATTGCAGTTTAGAACAGTGCCACTTACATGTCACTTACTTGTATGTAAATATAATAATGTGAACATTCAGTTTCAGAATATTGATGGATGACAATTTACATGAAATTCTTCAGAATGTTTCTTGATAATATCTATTACCTTTTATATTTTCTTTCAATACAGCTTGGTTAGGAAAACACCATACTGACATTTGGAGACTTAAGTTGTGTGAGAAGTCTATAGAGTTTCTTAGTTAATTCATCATTGTTGCAGAAAAATATATTTAAATCCTTTAAGAGGCCAAAGAATGACTGAAACTCTTGTTGCATAGAGTCATTTTCAAATTTTGAAAGGGCATAGTCTACTCATTTCCATGAGATTGCTTATTTTCAGTAAAAACTCAAGGTGAGTGTTTGTGCTCAATGATCAGGATACATTGTTGAATAAAATTGATATAATCTCTCTTTTCAAAGATTACATTTTTGGCTCAAATAATATAGATAATTTTTTTAGATATCTTGTAGTAATCAATAATGGAAAATAATCTCAAAAAGATATATATATATATATATATATATACACACACACACACACACATACACACACAGGCATATATATAAAAATCAAACCATTTATTAATCTGTAGTTAATTTATACATATATACATTCAGTTATATATACTTCAATTATATTATTAATGCAAGATATTGAGTAGATTTCCCTGTGTTATACAGTAGGTCCTTGTTGTATATATATTTTGTATATAATATTGTGTATGTTAATCCCAAGCTGCTAATTTATCTCTCCCTCCACACCTCTCCCCTTTGATAGCCATAAGTTTATTCTCTATGTCTGTGAGTCTCTTCTGTTTTGTAAATAAGTTCATTTATAGCATTCTTTTAGATTCCATATATAAGCAATATCATACATATTTGTCTTTCTCTATATGACATACTTCACTTCTTGTGATACTCTCTAGATCCATCCATGTTGCTTAAAATGGCACTATTTCATTCTTTTTTATGGCTGAGTAATAGTCTATTATGTGTATGAAAGTGAAAGTCACTCAGTCATGTCCAAGTCTTTGCAACCTTGTGAACTGTACCAGTCCATGGAATTTTCCAGGTCAGAATACACTTAGATTGCTTATATGTCCTGGCTACTGCATATAGTGAGGCTATGAACATTGATGTGCACATATCTTTTTGAATTAGAGTTTTCATCTTTTCCAAATACATGCTCAGCAATGAGATTGCTGGATCATATGGCAGTTCTGTTGTTAATTTTTTAAGGAACCTTCATACTGCTTTCCATAGCAACTGCACAAATTTGTTATACATTCCCACCTGCAGTGCAGGAGCATTCCCTTTTCTCCAACCATCTCCAGCATTTATTGCTTGTAGATTTTTTTGATGATGGTCATAAGAGGGAAGTTTGGCCTTGGAGTACAAAATGAAGCAGAGCAAGGGCTAGAAAATTTTGCCAAGATAATGCACTGGTCATAGCAAATATCTTCTTCCAACAACATGAAAGCAACTCTACACGTGGATATCACTAGATGGTCAATACCAAAATCAGAATGATTATGTTCTTTGCAGCCAAAGATGGAGAAGCTCTATACAGTCAGCAAAAATAAGACTGGGAGCTGACTGTGGCTCAGATCATGAACTCCTTATTGCAAAATTCAGACTTAAATTGGAGAAACTAGGAAAAACCACTAGATCATTCAGGTATAGCCTAAATCAAATCCCTTATGATTATACAGTGGAAGTGACCAATAGATTCAAAGGATTAGATCTGATAGACAGAGTGCCTGAAGAAGTATGAGTGCGGGTTTGTAACATTGTACAGGAGATGGTAACTAAAACCACCCCCGAGAAAAATAAATGCAAAAAGTCAAAATGGCTGTCTGAGGAGACCTTACAAATAGCTGAAAAAAGAAGAGAAGTGACAGGCAAAGGAGGAAAGGAAAGACATGCCCATCTGAATGCAGAGTTCCAGAGAACAGCAAGGAGAGATAAGAAAGTTTTTTTAAGTAAACAAGGCAAATATATAGAGGAAAACAATAGAATGGGAAAAACTAGATCTCTTCAGGAAAATTAGAGATACCAAGGGAGATTTTCATGAAAAGATGGGCTTAATAAAGGACAGAAATGGTAGGGACCTAACAAAAGCAGAAGATACTAAGAAGAGGTGACAAGAAATCACAGAAGAACTGTACAGAAAAGATCTTCACAACCCAGATAATCATGATGGTGTGATCACTCACCTAGAGCCAGACATCCTGGAATGTGAAGTCAATAGGGCCTTAGGAAGCATTAGTATGAACAAAGCTAGTGGAGGTGATGGAATGCCACTTGAGCTATTTCAAATCCTAAAGGATGGTGCTATTAAAATGTTGAACTCAATATGCCAGCAAATTTGGAAAGCTCAACAGTGGTCACAGGACTGAAAAAGGTCAGCTTTCATTCTACCCAAAGAAGGGCAATGACAAGGAATGTTCAAACTACCACACAGTTGCATTCATTTCACATGCTAGCAAAGTAATGATCAAAATCCTTCAAGCTAATATTTAGCAGTACATGAACTGTGAACTTCAGATGTTCAAGATGGATTTAGAAAAAGCAGAATCCATAGATCAAATTGCCACCATCCATTGAATCATAGAAAAAGCAAGAGAATTCCAGAAAATTATCTACTTCATTGACTATGCTAAAGCCTTTGACTGTGTGGATCACAACAAGCTGTGGAAAATTCTAAAAATAATGGGAATACCAGACTATCTTACCCGCCTCCTGTGAAACTTATAACCAGGTCAAGAACAACAGTTAGAACCAGATATGGAAAAATGGACTGGTTAAAAATTGTGAAAGGAGTATGTTAAGGCTGTATATTGTCACCCTGCTTATTTAACATACATGTAGAGCACATGCAAAATGCTGGGTTGCATGTAGCACATGCTGATATCAAGACTGAGGAGATAAACATCAATAACCTCAGATATGCAGAAGACTCCATGCTAATGGCAGAAGTTGAGGAACAAAAGAGCCTCCTGATGAAGGTGAAAGCAGAGAGTGAAAAAAGCTGGCTTAAAACTTGACATTCATAAAACAAAGATCATGGCATCTGGTCCCATTATTTCAAAGCAAATAGATGGGGGAAAAATAGAAATCCTGGCAAATTTTATTTTCTTGGGCTTCAAATCACTGAGGATGGTGATTGCAGACACGAAATTAAAAGACAATTGTTTCTTGGAATAAAAGCTATGACAAACCTAGCTAGCATATTAAAAAGCAAAGATATCACTTTGCTGACAAAGGTCTGTATAATCAAAGCTATGGTTTTTGCAGAGTTGGGCCATAAATGCTTTCCCTGTAGAACTGATGCTTTCAAACTGTGGTGCTGAAGAAGACTCTAGAGAGTCCCTTGGACAGCAAGGAGATCAAGCCAGTCAATTCTCATGGAATCAACTCTGAATATTCATCGGAAGGACTAATGCTGAAGCTCCAGTACTTTGGCCACCTGATGCGAAGAGCCGACTTATGAGAAAAGACCCTCATGCTGGGAAGGATTGAAGGTATGAGAAGGATGTGACAGAGCATGAGATAGTCAGATGGCATCATGGACTCATTAGACATGAGTTTGAGCAAGCTCTGGGAGACAGTGAAGGACAGGGAAGCCTGTCATGCTCCAGTCCATGGGGTTGCAAATTGTCAGACACGACTTAGTGACTGAACAAGAGCTGTCTCTTAAGAAATATTCAGTTTGACAGACAATATCTTGTTGAAGATGAGCTTTAATTAAGATAAATGATAAATGAGGCTGCTTAGTTATTTTTTTTTTTTCATAATGAGCTCTCAATCTTCAGAATGGTGCTAAAAGTAATGAAAAAACTCCTTCTTACTGCAAGCACAAATTAGAATGGGTATCTTGCCCACCTGCACTATAACCATGCCCCTCTTAGAAGGCACTGATGCTGCAAATTCATTGCAATTAGTGATCACTCTACAAAATGGACCCTGCTAAATATCAAACATCATAAAGGAAGCAGTCAGCAAAACTTGTTCCAGAAAAAGAAACATGTTTTTTAAAACAAGATAAAACCTAATATGTGCTGATATATTTTTCATTTATTTGACAACACCATTATGTTGTTTTTTGTTAATCAATTCCGATTCCCCAAAGAAATTACACAGTACATTAAACTTTGACATTCACTGCTGTCCCTTGATTGGGAGCTGCTTACTTTTCTTAACATCTGTGTTAGTTTTCTGTTGCTATGTAACAAATTACTCTAGACTTAGGGTGTTTTTTGTTGTTGTTTGTTTGTTTTAAATTTATTTATTTATTTTAATTGGAAAATAATTATTTTCCAATATTTTAGTGACTTTAGCCTTATATTGACATGAGTCAGTCATGGGTGCCCATGTTTCCTTCCATCCGGAACACCCCTCCCTCTTCCCCCAGCCACCCCATCCCCCTGGGTTGTTCTAAAGCACCAGCTTCAAGTGCCCTGCTTCATACATCGAACTTACTCATCTACTATACATATGGTAATATACATGCTTCAGTGCTATTCAATCATATCATCCCACCCTCACCTTCTTCCACAGAGTCCACAAGTCTGTTCTTTACATCTGTGTCTCTTTTGCTGCCTTGCATATAGGTTCATCATTATCATCTTTCTAAATTCCATATATATGCTTTAATATACTGCATTGATGTTTCTCTTTCTGAGTTACTGAACTCTGTATAATAGACTCCAGTTTCATCCATCTCATTAGAACTGACTCAAATGCATTCTTTTTTATAGCTGAGTAATATTCCGTTGTGTATATGTACCACTACCTCCTTATCCATTCATCTGCTAATGGACATCTAGGTTGCTTCCATGTCCTGGCTATTGTAAACAGTGCTGCAATGAACATTGGGGTACATGTGTCTCTTTCAGTTCTGGTTTCCTCAGTGTGTATGCCAAGCAGTGGGATATCTGGGTCATATGGCAATTCTATTTCCAGTTTTTTAAGGCATCACCACACTGTTCTCCACAGTGGCTGTAACAGTTTGCATTCCCACCAACAGGGTCTTAACACAGGAAAAAACTGTTATCTCTAATTTTCAATGGGTCAGAATTCCAGTGTGGGCTCATTAAAACCAGGATCAGTGTCTGTCCATGCTTAAGCCTACATGCCAGTTGGGTTGTTATCTAACATGTCATGGGGTCTTCTTCCCAATTCATTAAGGTTACTGACAGAATTCAGTTTTTGCAAATAAAGTAGTAATCTGTTCATGCTTGCTGGCTCTCAGTCAAGGGTTGCTGTCAATTCCTAGAGGATCACTTTCCATAGTTGTTTCATCTATGAAAGAATGGAGTACAAGCTATGGTTTCAAACTACAAAATGCAAAGAACATATTTAAAATTCTGAATACTCATTTTAGAAAACTTCACCTTTAACAGCATACACTTTATGATAGAATCTAATATTTCAGGGCTAGATAATTTGAGCATTGTGCAGTATGTCTTATTAAATTAAGGGTAGTATCTTTTCCTAAGTGTTTTTATTTATTTATTAAAAAAATGTTATTATTTTTTTAATGTTATGTTTTTTTTGGCTGTGGGGCATGTGGGATCTTAGTTCCTTGACCAGGGATTGAACCTGCACCCACTGCAGTAGAAGCACTAAGTATTGTTTTTAATAAGACCTTACTATTTTTAAAATTTATTTGTTTATTTTAATTGGAGGATAATTGCTTTATAATATTGTGATGGTTTTGGCCATACCTCAGCATGAATTGGCCACAGGTATACGTGTGATCCCTTCCGCTTGAATCCCTTTCCCACCCCCTCCCTACTCCCCCCCTCCAGGAAGTCACAGAGCACCAGTTTTGGGTGACGACTCATACATCAAACTCCCACTGGCTATCTATTTTACATAGAGTAATGCGTATGCTTCAGTGCTATTCTCTCAAATCATCCCATCCTCTCCTTCTCCCATTGAGTCAAAAAGTCTGTTCTTTATGTCTGTGTCTCCTTTGCTGCCCTTCAGGTAGGATCGTCAGTACCATCTTTCTAGATTCCATATATATGCATATTCCACATGATATTTGTCTTTCCACTGGACCACCGATCATATGCCCACTGATGTGATTTTCATCATTGTCTTAAATAAGAGTGAAAGCATAGAACTTATAAGGAACAAGATCTTGGAATTCTGACACTTTGAAGGAACACAATCCCTAATATCCAGGAATGATCCTGGAGATGGCAAGACTTCAGGTGGGGAAAACACACAGAGTGGCCGAATCCAAATAATAAGGGCTGTGGCTTGCATGAACCCAGGGTTTCAGAAAACTCCCGCAACTGAAGACATTGTTACAGTCACCTTCACTGACTGATCAGTGAAGTTAACTGCTGATTCAGTCATCCAGTGTGATGAATGGAATCATCCAGATAGGTCTGATGGCAGTCTACGCAACCAGCACAGAGAGAATCTCAGGAATGACTGAGTTCAATGTGAACAGGTATCAGCCAAACTTCAGTTGATCAAAATAAACAGTTGTCTGTCTGTGCTCAGTCACTCAGTCATGTCTGACCCCGTGGACTATATAGCCCGCCAGTCTTCTCTGTCCATGGGATTCTCCAGGTAAGAATACTGAAGTGGGTTGCCATTTCCTCCTGCAGGGGATCTTCTTGACCCATGAATCAAACCCATGTCTCATGTCTCCTGCAATGCAGGTGGATTCTTTACTGCTGAGCCATTGGGAAAACCCAAAACAAACAATAAAGGTGCATAGTTATTTATGCACATGAGTGTGGACTTAAATTCACATCTACCATATTCAGTGTCTTCTGGGACCCAATTTTAAAACATACTCTTTGTTTCACACTTGATAATATACATGTTTCGATGCTGTTCTCTCAGATCATCCCACCCTCGCCTTCTCCCATAGAGTTCAAAAATCCATTCTATACATCTGTGTCTCTTTTTCTGTCTTGCATATAGGGTTATTGTTACCACCTTTCTAATTTATACTCACCTCTCATATTTCACATGTCTTCCATTTTTCTTTATATTGGAAAATCCCTTTCTGATATCTATTTAGCCACATAAACTTGAGTATAAATTCAGGTTAAGTGTTAAGTTTGAGTTGGCTAAAAAGAAATCAGTTGACTTCCTCTGCACAAAGAGCTTGGGATGAAAGTCATAATTAAAGCCTACTTAATAAATTGGGGAAGTCATTTTATTACTATAAAAAAATAACCAGCTTTTATAATTCCAGATGCTTAATAAGGGGGCTTACCAGGTGGCACTAATGGTAGAGAATTAGCATGCCAGTGCAGAAGATGCAAGAAATGAAGGTTTGATCCCTAGGCCTGGAAGATCTCCTGAAGTAGGAAATGGCAACCTGCTCCAGTGTTCTTGTCTGGAAAATTCCCTGGACAGAGGAGTCTGACAACCCATCAAGTCACAAAGCATTGGACACAACTGAGCAACTGAGCACACACACACATTGCTTAATCGGGTCTTCTAATGTTTTTTTTCAATTGAAACTTTTTATTGAGGTATGATTGACATCCAATAATATATTAGTTTCAGGTATAAAAGTTAATTATTTTAGGAACTTCCCTGGGGGTCCAGTGATTAAGATTTCACCTTCCAGTGCAAGTTTGATCCCTGCTTGGGGAATTAAAATCCCACATGCCTCAAGGCCAAAATACTAAACATAAAAGCAATACTTTAATTAATCTAATAAAGACTTTAAAAATGGTCCACATCAAAAAATATTTTTTAAAAATCCTTGATTTTATATTTGTGTGTGCTCAGTTGCTATAGTTGCATCCCACTCTTGGTGACCCTATGAACTACAGCCTGCCAGACTAATCTGTCCTCGGGATTCTCCAGACATGAATACTGGAGTAGGTTCCATGCCCTCCTCTAGGGGATCTTCCTGACTCAGAGATCAAACCCATGTCTCCTGCATTGTCAGGTGGATTCTTTACAACTAGCACACCTGGGAAGCACTTTATATTTGTATATATTGTGAAATGATCTTCACAATAAGTCTACTGAAAGTTCATCACCTCACATAGTTACAGAATTTTTGTTGTAATAAGAATTCTTGAGACTTATTCTTAGCAATTTTCAAATATGCAATACAGTGTTATTAACTATAGTCATCATGTTGTGCATTATATCTACATGAATTATTGTAAACTGGAAGTTTGTAACTTTTGATGCCCTCCATTCATTTGGCCCACTCATTGCCTCCCACCTCTGGAAACCATAGGTTTTATATTTATGTTTTTCTTTCAAAGATATGACATATAAGTGATATTATGTTTCTCTAACATCTTTTACTTAGCATAATGCCTTCAAAATCTCCATGATGTAACAAATGACAAGAATTTTTTCTTTTATATGGCTGGATAATATTCCACTCTGTGTGTGTGTGTGTGTGTGTTTGTGTGCAAGTACTGTTTTTTTTACTACTTGATGGAGACAAATTGATTCCATATCATGGCTATTGAGACTAACACTGCAGTGAACATGGGAGTGCATGCATATTTTCAAATTAGGGTCTTAATTTTCTTTGTATAAATACCCAGAATTGGAATTATTGGATCCTATGGGAGTTGTATTTTTAAATTTTGAGGAACTCTAAACTGTTTTCCATTATGGCTGTATGAATTTCATTCTCACCAGCAGTGCACAAAGGATTCCTTTTCTCCACATCCTCCCCAACATTAGTTGCTTCTTGTCTTTTTGATAATAATTGTTATGACTAGCTTTTGATTTCATTTCATTCTGGTTTTGATTTGCATTCTTCTAATGAAGAATGATGTTGAACATCATTTCATGTACTTATTGGCCATCTACTGATTTTTTTTTGGTCTATTCAGAGCCTCTGCCCATTTATTAATTAGATTTTTTTTTTTTTTTTTGCTACAGAGTTTTCTGAGTTCTTTATCAATTTTGAATAGTAACCTCTTATCAAACATTTTATTTATGATATTTTTTCCCCAGTGGCTCAGTGATAAAGAGTCTGCCTGCAATGAAGGAGAAAGAGAGATACGGGTTCGGTCTCTGGGTCAGGACGATCCCCTGGAGGAGGAAATGGCAACCCATTTCCTCCAGTAATCTTTCCCAGAAAATCCCAAGGACAGAGGAGCCTGGAAGCCTACCGTCTGTAGGGGCAGGTTACGGTCCACATGTTCTCAAAAGAGTTGGACATGACCGAGAGACTAAACAAGCAACAACCACTCCATTCAGGAGGTTGCCTTTTTATTTCATTGATGGGTTTCCTTTGCCATGCCAAGGCTTTTTAGTTTGATGCTGTTCCACCTGCCTATTTTTGCTTCTTTGCCTTTGCTTTTGATATCAAATCCAAAACTTCCTTGCCAGGACTGATATTAAGGAGCATACTATCTATGCTTTCTTCTAATGATTTTATCATTTCAGGTTTTACATGATAGTCTTTACTCTATATTGAGTTATTCTTTTGAGTGGTGTAAGGTGGTGACATGGTTTCATTCTTTTGTAGGTAGCTATCCAGTTTTCCAAACACCAGTTATTGAAGAGACTGTCCTTTCCATTTTGTAAATCCTTGCCTCTTTTGTTGCAGGTTAATTGACGGTATGTGTCTGGGTTTATTTCTGGACTCTTTATTCTGTTTATTTTGTTCCATTGAACCATGTGTTTTCTTTTATGCCAGCACCATACTGTTTTCATTACTATAGTTTTGCAGTATAATTTGAAATCAGGGAGTGATGTCTCCAGCTTTGCTCTTCTTTCTTAAGATTGTTTGGCTATTTGGGGTCTTTTGTATTTCTGTGCAAAAGGATCACAACAAATACTCACAACTACTCTTCACAGCAAATCGACTACTCTTTCCTCTCTCTCTTTCCAGGAAACCAAACTATAAGCAATTCCTCTTTATTCTACCATGAAAACATTTTTCACGTATGTCTGCTTCAATGGTTATTTATGGCTTCCACTCAAATCTAGGTCACTAGCTTTTTTTTTTTTTCCTTTATTTTTTGTGTGTGGGGTCTAATGAACTGTCTGCTGGATTTTATTTCTTGTGCTGCTGCTACTGCTGCTGCTAAGTTGCTTCAGTTGTGTCCGACTCTTTGTGAGCCCATGGACTTTAGCCCACCAGGCTCCTCTGTCCCTGGGATTCTCCAGGCAAGAATACTGGAGTGGGTTGCCATTTCCTTCTCCAATGCACGCATGCATACTAAGTCACTTCAGTCATTTCTGACTCTGTGTGACCCCATATACGGCAGCCCACTAGGCTCCTCTGTCCACAGGATTCTCTAGGCAAGAAGACTGGAGTGGCAAGAAGATTTCCTTCTCCCATTCTTTCTTGTGAATGATCCCTAAAAATTCCATTCACCATGCCACTCCATTGAAGATACAGATTCTATTCCCCTTTTCATGAAAAGTTAAACCTCAAAAGCTATATGTCTTCCTAAGTCTTTTGTTATCCAGCCCCTGTATACCATCTAACCCTCATGCCTTACAGTTCCCTCACCCAGTCAAGATCTAGTCACACAGTTATTTCTGGATTACTAAAATATTGTATTGTCTCTTTTCTTCATGACCTGTCAGTTATGATCCATACACTTTCCTCCCAAATCCCCCTCCCCATTCCTCATTCCTTTTCCCTCATTAATGTGATCAGCATTAATCATTCTTCAGCTCTTATTCTAAATCAGTTTCTCAAGCAGGTCTGCCTTGAACTCCATGTTTAATTAGCAAAATACTACTTTGATATCTGTGATTGCACAGTCTCAGCACAATCTTATCACGCATTTGTTTCAGTTCTAGTTTAATTGTCTACCTTCTCTTCTCTACCATAAGAGAGGAGCAGACCATGTCTTTCTTATCTGATTTCTTTCCAAGAATATACTGTGTGAGACAGGAAAGGAAGTAATGAACAATTCTGGAAGGAAAGGAGGAAGAAAGCAGAAGACAGTAGAAAATGTATTTTTCAAAACCCTCTTTTTGGAAAGGAACAGGGTATGTTTAATAAGCCAATAATTAGGCAAAAGGAGCCATTGTAGATTTTGAGTAAGGAAGTGATAATATCAGATGTGACCTTTAGAAGTTTAATTGATAACATTGGAAGAGTAGATTTAGAGCCTGAGAAAGGAGGAGACTTATCTTCTAGAGCCTGTGGGGAGAAATTGAATATGAATTAAGGTAGCAACATCAAAATGTAAAGATAGAGATTTATGTTGGAGCTACTCTGATCTTTACGATTAAAGGAATTGGAAAAATAATTCAATGGAAAGAAGTTGAAATATAAGTATCTCTGAGAAAAGAAGCCAAACTGGCTTTGAGCCTTTGACTTCAAAAAAATTAAGGAAATAGTGTTGACTGAAAAATATCTAGCTATTTCCTGTCTAGATTTCCCTAGTTTAAAAAAAAAAAAAATCTAGGGCAGAAATCACAAATTTGTTGTATTGGTTAAACATACCTGAGGAGACTTTTTGTTCATAAAAGGAATTTAGGTTAAAGATAAAGATATGCACATAATTTGAAGTTCTCAGCAGTCTGGTGAAATATCTAAATATATTTTTTCAGTAGAAAAGCAGATGCAAAGAACATACCTAATACTCTTACTGACAAAAATGGCCCTTATCATTCCACCAGATTGACTAAACTTTAAAGGCCTTTCCAGCCTTGACATCTATTTTCTTAATGTGTTTACTTTAGAAAACTTATAAATTCTTCTAGGTCTTCCCCTTTGTGATATAATTCTTCTCCCAAAAGCCACTCTCAGAAATCAGGACTCCTCCTTCAAAATATAATCATCAGAAAAGTTAGGGAAACCATCTAGTAGTCTCTGTGGAAAATAGTAGCCCAATTTCAGAAGATACCAGACACATTTAGGTGGTCTTATCACATTGACCGATGATCCTGAACCCCTGTGTCCACCAGTACTTTTCCTCCAGTTCAATCCAAGGACCCCTGATAGCTCAGTTGGTAAAGAATCTGCCTACAATGCATGAGACCCTGGTTCGATTCCTAGGTTGAGAAGATCCACTGGAAAAGGGATAGGCTACCCACTCCAGTATTCTTGGTCTTCTTTGTGGCTCAGCTGGTAAAGAATCACCTGCAATGCGGGAGACCTGGGTTTGATCCCCGGGTTGGGAAGATCCCCTGGAGAAGGGAAAGGCTACCCACCCCAGTATTCTGGCCTGGAGAATTCCATGGAATACAGTCCATGGGGTCTCAAAAAGTCGGACACAACTGAGTAACTTTCATTTCACTCACTGCTTTTGTTTCCATGGATTTGAGTTCAGCCTCTCTCCCCTATGGGCTTCCCTGGTGGCTCAGAGGTTAAAGCGTCTGCCTGCAGTGTGGGAGACATGGGTTCGGTCCCTGGGTCGGGAAGATCCCCTGGAGAAGGAAATGACAACCCACTCCAGTATTCTTGCCTGGAGAATCCCATGAATGGAGGAGCCTGGTAGGAGGAGCCTGGTAGGAGGAGCCTGGTAGGTCCACGGGGTCACAAAGAGTCCGACACGACTGAGCGACTTCACTCACTCACTCTCTCCCCTATCACAATAGCCTTGACCTCTATTGCATAGATTTAAATGAAGTCTTAGGCTCAGAAACTGCCTGAGTTTTCACAGCCAATGGCAGTCAAACTGCAGGATAAACTTAGCAGGGTGAGAAATCGGTCTGTTTGCCTTGGTAATTGGCAGCCCATTGTGATGTTACCTGCAAACAGGAAACACCCTGTGATATATGTGTCTATAGGCTGTCACCTGTGGTTTGTCTTTTCTCTAAGTCTGCATCAGGTTTCTTCCCTTGGAAATTTTCCTTTCAAGGCACATGGAACAAATAAATAACGCACTGCTTTTTGACTGAGAGGAGCCATCCTCATACCCCCAACCCCTATGCAGAGCCTGAAATGGTCACTCAGAAAATTGTGCATTACATTGCTTTTATACTTTAATATATTTGGAGGATAAGAAAATAGTAAGGAACGTATATTTGCAAAGGAGTTTCACTTGAAAGTGTATGATATTTGCAAGCAAATCTCTATTTGGCCATTTGCTCTTTCAGAATGTGCTAAAAATAAGCAGTAATGAGAAAATGTATTTAAAATGTCCCATTTAGTGGCTGAATACATAAACTCTAATTCCTTAGTGAAAGTGCATTAAAAAGGCAAATGTTACTCCAAGTAGCATCACCATTTTGGGTGAAGAAACCATCAGGTCTATAATCCTACAAGGGCTAGTATAAATGTCATCAAGAATCAGTTCTTCCTGTAGCTGGAAAGCTATGAAACCAAATGTGGAATTTAAATGGCATGATATTACGTGTCTCAGAACCACACATTACCAACCCTTCAGTCGTTCCTAAAGGAAATCAATCCTGAAAATTCATTGGAAGGACTGATGCTGAAGCTGAAACTTCAATACTTTGGCCACCTGATGCAAAGGGTGAACTCACTGGAAAAGACCCTGATGCTGGGAAAGAGTGAAGGCAGGAGGAGAAGGGGAAGACAGAGGATGAGATGGTTGGATGGCATCACCAACTCAATGAAGATGAGTTTGAGCAAACTCTGGGAGATGGTAAAGGGCAGGGGAGCCTGGCATGCTGCAGTCTGTGAGGTAGCATACAGTTGGACACAGCTTCGTGTCTAAACAACAGCAACGAAGATCTGGAAGGCTTATTAGACTTGATTCAGAATATTGTTGAGTGTTATCACTTCCTGTTCTACATCTTTTCTCGGAGACTCTTTCTTCTTAATTGTTAGGAAAATTTGGGTACATATAGATTATAAATAAGTTGCCTCTGAATATTTTAATCATATATAGTTTTATTCAGTTTATTTTACTATGCTCTTTTAAAATGCTCACTTCACTGATCTTTTATATTCAGTCATTTTTTTTCCTTACTGCAGAAACTTTATTCTTTTAAGACTATCTCTTTTAACGAAATATATGTAAAAATCTGCCCTCTATGCTTTTTTCCCTCATTTTCAGGATACATATTTAAATTTTAAATTTATGGGACCTTTTATCTATGAAATTTTATGGTTGTGACTTTACTTCTGAATTTTTCTAAGAAATAAAAGTCTTAAAATTCTGGAATCTGAGCTGATTCTTGGCCAACTTGGACAATCCAGTGCAGCTGATTCTCCAGCCAAATGTGGCTTCATGGGTGAGCCCAGGAAATGGCTTGCTCACCCTGATAACTAATAATAATTTTAACCTTGAGGGAGAATCACTTCCATTAGCACTGAATTTTGGAGTAGTTTAGCGATAGGTGACTGGTGGAAGAATTAGTGTGCTTCACAGCAGTAATCTGAGCTTGCATCCTTGGCTTTGAGGCAGTGAGACAGCAGAGCTGGAAGGGTGCCCAGGACACTACAGGGGAAGCCAAGGAGAGCAAGGTAGCTGCTCTTGGAAGTTGGAGCAAAGGTGCCTCACACTGCATAACTGGAAAGCAACTGCCAAGAAAAACTTTTTCAGTAGGAAAAACTAGAAAAATAGACAGTGCACTTAACTCACTTGTAGATTTGGTTTAAGAGATTTTTATGCAGAATAATAAAATGTCACATTACAATTTTATATCTCCATGTGCTAAAACACAGGAAGGGAGATAAATGTGTAGAGTGGAAAGCAAACTTTAGAGGAAAATTTGAAGGATTTCAAGGATCAAAAATAAAAATATTACTCATCTCTAGTCTCTGATGGGGAAAATATTCTCAATGTGAAACCAGACCTGGGGCTAAAGATTAGATCAAGGGTGTGACTTTAGTACAGTTTGTTAAGATTTTTTAAACATTTCAGATTGTATCTAGGAAAATTTTCTGGCAAGAGAAAAGGGGGCTCAAAGAATTGTTAGGAAGCTGACATCTGCCACATCTTATAGATAAACATTTTTTTAAGAGAATTGTGCCAGTAAAACTGCTATCAGTTTGGATTAAAAAGGAAATGACAGCTAAAAATTAAAGGGACTCCCAGCTTTATACAAGAAGAAAAGAAAATGAAAATTCTTTGCAGATATGAACTTTGGTCATTTACAGTGGCTCCATTATACCTCCTGAAAAAGAAACTGACTTTAGGGGGCAGTGCCCAAAGCTCCAAGAGGGAGCCAAGTGCTGAGGGGAAATGTGTGTTAGTAAACCCTGTGCTCAGCTGCTCAGTCATGTCTGACTCTTTGGGACCCCATGGGCTGTAGGCCACCAAGATTCTCTGTCCTTGGGATTCTCCAGGCGAGAATATTGGAATGGGTTACCATGCTCTCCTCCAGGGGATCTTCCCAACCCAGGGATCTAATCCAGGTCTCCCACATTGCAGGCAGATTGTTTACTGTCTGAGTCATCAGTGAGTAATGACTGAGCCCTAGTGAGCCCTAGTGAGTAAACTCACTGAGCCCTAGTGAGTAATGAGCACATATGAGTCTTGTTCCAGAAATGTTCCTGGCCCTGGAGGAATCCACGGGATTCTCCAGGCAAGATCTGGAGTGGTTTGCCACTGCCTGCTTCAACCTGAAGAGTGATTATGGACTAAGGACTGCTGTGTGCTTTTCCTTCTTCCTATTCTTGGTTAATCTGATCCTCTAAATTTTGCTGTCATATTGTCCCAGTCTCACAGATGTGCTGTGTCTCTGTCTCCCTCTATATTGAGGGGAGGTTCTTTGATGCTCACAGCTCTTTATTTAACCAAAATAATTGAATACTTGGATCAATGTAGGGCTACTTTCCTATATGGAAAGATGCTCCTAAGATGCTGGAGTCTGGCTTTGATCCCATAAATGAGATCAAGTGGATTTGGGGTTTGGTGAATATATTTTCTCAGGGGAAAATGGAAGCAATTGTGGCTGAAGGATGCACATTTAACAACTACAAACTCTTAACTCTTATGAGACCCTGTGAACTGTAGCCCACCAGGCTCTTCTTTCCATGGGATTCTCCAGGCAAGAACAATGAAGTAGGTTGCCATGTTCTTCAGGGGATCTTCCCAACCCAGGGATTGAACCTGAGTCTCCTGCATTGCAAGCAGATTCTGCCCCAGGGAAGCTGTGCCACAGGGAAGCCCAATTTAAGCATAACCATACACTAATTTTGTGTCCTCCCATCTTTCATCCCACCTTCTGTTGAATTAGAGGTGGCACTCTCCATTCACTAACAGTATGTTGCAGAAATGACATTTTACAGCTTCTAGGATCTCAGCTGCAAGGGGCCTTGTAGCATCCACTTTTGTTGCCCTAACAAGAACTATGTAAAACAGCAAACACTCCTTGAGGATGAGAAACCACATGGAGAATAGTTTTGTCACTTTAGCCAGGAGCCAACATCTGCAGTCTGACTTGAATGTTTCACCACCTTGGCCTCCCAATCTAGCTGAAAGTGAAAGTGAACCTCCAACTAATCAATGAGACATAAGTGAGTCTAGCTGAAATCAGCAAAGAAATAGCCACACACCTCATAGTTTTTTGGGAAATCATAAACTATAGATACTTTTAAGCCTTTTAGCTTTGAACAGCAGTAAGTAATTGATACAGTTAGTGTTTGAAAAGAAAAACATCCCCTTTCCCTCCATGGCAACACTATCCCCTAACACACAGGCCATACCCAGCATGCACATACTAAAGAGTAGATGCCCAAAAGAGTCTACAATTCTCACGGCAAAAAATTAGACTTGGTCTGGAAGTATCCATTTCAGTTTTCTTATTTTTTCTTTACTAGTACATCAACTTATATTTATTCTGTTCTGCTTATGTCTGTTTTGTTTCTCTCAGATTGCAGCATACTTTTGCGTGACCTGTGTACCATGTTCACAGTTAATGGGCTATAGTAGATAATAAATATGGACTGAGTAAATAAATTATGTGCTTTTATGCTCTACAGGCAGCTTAACAAGGAACTAAGTATGTAATTTACATCCACATAATATTTTACCATTGTCTAAATTCTCTCACGTGAAGCATCATACAAAGAGGAAAAAAATAAGAAAAAGTAATATATTAGTTATATTTTTTTTCAAGTGCATGGTGAGAAGAATTTCAAATGTTTCTCTAACATTGTTTAGAAAGTGAATCCAGGGGATCATAGCATAATAAGAATTTTCTCCAACATATTTTACATAATAACTTACTTCATTTGTTTATTATTGTATTACTAATACACTTTTCAGTTAAGAAATAGAGGTTAGGGTGTAACTGATATCAATAAAAAATATTTATTAAATTAAATATATTCCACAATGAGCAAAACCATGCACCATATCATACCTAGTAGTCAAAAACAAGAGTGATGTACCTGTGATTATTCTCCATCTGTTATTACCAGGACTGAGATCTGTGATAATTTAATTAATCATGCTTCATTTTTATCATGTTAAAGTGGTCATAAATGTAATACCCACCTCCTGAGATTTTTAAGAGGATAAAGTATGAAAATGTATAAGAGCTAAGAATTATACATATACAGCAGTTAAAGATGGGGATTCAATGTAGAGAAAGGAAATAGAGCTTGTATCCTATGAAGCTTACTTTTTTTTGAAGCTTCATTTTATTTTGCCACACTGTGTGGCCTGTGGGATCTTAGTTCCTTGATCAGGGATCGAGCCCATGTCCCTAGCAGTGGAAGCATGGAGTCTTAACCATTAGACAGCCAGGGAATAAATTCCCTGGAGCTTCACATTTTTATCGTATAAGACTGATCAATATAACAACTTTAAAAAGTAATTGTAGAATGGCAGAACAGATTTTTTTCAGACTTTCAGATAGAACTTAAAATTCTGGAAACATATTTAAAATTTATTTTTGAACAAGAACTAGAGATTATCAAAAGACAGTTGAGGAGCTGGTCCTTGATGAAAGGAATTGAACTTGAGGATTATGATGCTTTTCTTTTGAGAATCAAGAGAGCAGTGTGGAAACATATACACTACCACGTGCAAAACAGAGAGCCAGAGGGAATTTGCCGTATGACACGGGGAGCTCAAACCTGGTGCTCCGTGACGTCCAGGAGGAGTGGGGCGGGGTGGGAGGTGGGAGGGAGGTTTGAGAGGGATGGGACATGTGCCTACCTATGGCTGATTCGTGTTGATATATGGCAGAAACTAACACAGCAGTTAGTAGAGAAACTACCCTCCAATTATAAAATGATTAATTAATATGCATATATTGCTCCCCACCATGGGGGATACAGAATTTCAGAGGAAAGTAACAGAACTCAATATCTGAAAACATGTATCACCCAAAATATACATCCAAAATATTCAGTATATATAATTGCTAACTGTCCATAGAAACAGTAAGATGGGCCCCATATTAAAGAGCAAATCAATATAAACCAACCCACATATAGTGAAGAATTTGGAACTAGCATTTATGGATAATAAAGAAGCTTTTGTGAAAAGTTTTAGAGAATGAAAAAAAATAAAATCTCAGCAGAGAAATGGTTGCATTGTGTACCTAAGATGAGAGAGAATTGTACTTACCATGAAGGAGTATTGCCAAAAATCAATCATGGTGACAGGTAGAGAAACATAAGTGTCCTGATTATATAAGGACCCACAGGATATGACCAACCTAGACAACATATTAAAAAGCAGATACATTACTTTTCCAACAAAGGTTGTCTAGTCAAAGCTATGGTTTTTCCAGTAGTCATGTATGAAAGTGAGAGTTGGACTATAAAGAAATTTGAGCACCTAAAAATGGATGCTTTTGAATTGTTGTGACTCTTGAGAGTCACTTGGACTGCAAGGAGATCCAACCAGTCAATCCTAAAGATCAGTCCTGAATATTCATTGGAAGGACTGATGCCAAAGCTGAAGCTCCAATACTTTGGCCACTTGATGCGAAGAACTGATACATTGGAAAAGACCTTCATGCTGGGAAAGATTGAAGGTGGGAGGAGAAGGGGATGACAGAGGATGAGATGGTTGGATGGCATCAATGACTCGATGGACATGAGTTTGAGCACACTCTGGGTATTTGTGATGGACAGGGAAGCCTGGTGTGCTGCAGTCCATAGGGTGGCAAAGAGGTGGACACAACTGAGCTACTGAACTGATCTGAGGATATGCCATCAGAATGTCAGCGTGACCTCTATAAGGTCGGTTAAGAGGTGGGGGCTGAAAACCAAAATCAGCTCAGAAAACTAAACCCATCACTATGCTTCTAGAGTAAAGGAAAATGGTCTACATTTCCTTTCATTTTAACTTAAAACAAAAGTCCCATTGTCTCTCCATTTAACAATTCTTTTGTTTTTTTGTTTGTTTTTAAGATAATATTTCAAAGGATAGCAGGTTTTAAAACAGAGGCAAATTAATGGTTCTTAGATCATAAAATGCCCTTAACACAGTTTTTGACAAGTTAATTATTATGGGAGAAAAAAATTTAGCTAAAGTTATCATGTTGAAAATTAAACAATTTTTAATGATATGTTATTCATTTAGTTTGGAGGAGGCAAGTAAATAGAACAAAACATTATATTAATTTATAAAATTTAGCATAAGGCTGTACTCCCGTTAGGTATTCCTGCGAGTAAGATCTGGCACTCCTTTCGAAAAGTATGACAGGTATCTAAATAAAATGTACATTGTAAAAGGATTTTTTATAAAGCTTTGTCTTAAACTTGTTTCAGATATTTTTGTCTAAGTGTCCAAAGTATGTCCAGAACATGAAACTGGCATTTTGTTAGTTACTAAATAAGCTAGTTTGTGATGATTTTTACTGTGAATAATTTGAACGTGTATGGTGTGTGAGCTAAGTTGCTTCAGTTGTGTCTGATTCTGTGCAACCCTACGGACTGCACTTCCCTGGTGGCTGGGACAGTAAGGAATCTGCCTGCTATGCAGGACACCTGGGTGCGATCTCTGGGTTGGGAAGATCCCCTGGTTTAGGGAATGGCTACCCACTCCAATATTTTCCCTGGAGAAATCCATGGACAGAGGAGCCTGGCAGGCTACAGTCCATGGGGTCGCAAGGAGTCGGACACGACTGAGCAAGTTTTACTTTCACTATGCGCTGCAGTCTGCAGGCTTGCTCCTCTGTCCATGGGATTCTCCAGGCAAGATTACTAGAGGGGGCTGCTGTGCCCTCCTCCAGTGGATCTTCCTGACCCAAGTATCAAGCCTGGAATAATTTAAAGATTATTAAAATACTAAAATTATGTTATAAATGAATATGGGCATTTTAAAATTAGGAATGCCCATAAGGAAAAAAAAATTGAGGTAAAATGTCAATAAATGAGTGGGTGGAAGTTCTGTTTCCATATTACAATCTCTATAGCTATAACTGCATAATACAAATAAAAAAATATCCCAAACCTAAGTTAAGTGATGAAGTACAGCTGTGAGAACTATATAAAAATAGAGAAAGATCCTGCAGGCTGTGTTCACAGTGAGTTAAGTGAAGTTCTACAGGTTGGTCAGTTCATATTCGTGTACTCAGGTGACCTTGTGCCGTGTGATGCTGCCTAACCTGGTGGGGGAGTGACTGGGGGAGTGAAAGGTAGCAGAATGCGCCTCCACAGAGTACGCTCACTTGGCGTACTCACTATTTTGAGCTAAAAGCACTTGAAGAACAGCAGATACAAAAGGGTTACTGATATAGCAAAGGAAAACAGTGACTATTCCCTGGAGGATTAGGAGCAATTTCCAATGGAGACCCAGGAGCAAATTCACAGTCTCAATCCAAAGAACTAATGCTTACAAATGTTTTTCTCCTGCTGACTGAGTTTGCAAAGGAATGAAGGAGAATCCTTACCTTCCTCCGTGCCCCAGACAGCGCAGATAGACACCCAGAGGCTGAGGTGGGAGGACTGTTGCCTCTTGCTGGCTTTCTGTCATGGGCCTCAGATCTCAGCTAACATCTCTAGGACGAGTGGGATCTCCCAGCCCAGGACAGCCTGTCCCCCAAGCCAGACACACTAGGGAGGCAACACTTTACAGGGACCTCAGGGTCTTGGGCTGGGTTCAGGGTCTTTATAAGTAAAAGAGATTTATGGAGAAAAGTCTTTATTTATTTTTTTTTTCATTTTTTAAAATCTCTTATTTAATGGGCAAATAATATTGAAAAAGAAATAGTAACATAATTCAATATTTTGAATACTAAAATTTTCCATATTTGAAACTATAGCTTAAAATATTACTGTGCAAGTATAGTTTAACACAGTACTACTGCTTTTGCATAGCATTCAATAATGCTTTACATAGAAGTACTATAGAGTGAAAGAGTCCTATTTGAGGATTTTGGCTAACTATTCTTTTCTTTTTTTTTTAATTTTTTTATTAGTTGGAGGCTAATTACTTCACAACATTTCAGTGGGTTTTGTCATACATTGATATGAATCAGCCATAGATTTACACGTATTCCCCATCCCGATCCCCCCTCCCACCTCCCTTTCCACCCGATTCCTCTGGGTCTTCTGGGTTTTCCCAGTGTACCAGGCCCGAGCACTTGTCTCATGCATCCCCCCTGGGCTGGTGATCTGTTTCACCATAGATAGTTCTTTTGAAACATCCCACATCCCACTGAGTTCAAAAGTCTGTTCTGTATTTCTGTGTCTCTTTTTCTGTTTTGCATATAGGGTTATCATTACCATCTTTCTAAATTCCATATATATGTGTTAGTATGCTGTAATGATCTTTATCTTTCTGGCTTACTTCACTCTGTATAATGGGCTCCAGTTTCATCCACCTCATTAGAACTGATTCAAATGAATTCTTTTTAACAGCAGAGTAATATTCCATGGTTTATATGTACCACAG